>NC_080721.1:10708549-11008549 GCF_019097595.1 Hemibagrus wyckioides | reverse complement strand
CAATTTTTTGCTTTGAGTTTTAAAACTCATACAAGAGTATGTTGTTTTTCATTTCCTAATGCCACTGCTGTTATGAAATATATTTTTATTGAATTAATGACCAGCATGGGCAGGTGATGACTTAAGGGCCACCATCCAGTCCAAAGTGGACCCTTTGTGTTCAAATAGCCCATGAACCCATTTTTGAAGAAAACACAGAAGGACACAGAAAGCAATGAAAAGACAAACTATGAACAATTTATTTTATTGTTTTAGCTTCTCTTTTTCATCTGTTTAGACTTTGACAGCGGTGTAAGTCTATTTCTGTTCCTCAAACTCCTGAAACACAGACATGGGGCAAAAGAGCTTAATGTTTCTATCTGCAAATGTTCACTTACAATCTGTAAAATAGACTTGTGACTTAAAAATGCAAATCATTAAAATTGTTTAAGTATAAGTAAACTCAGTCTTGCAAGACAAAGAAAACAAGAAGACTAAGGCAGGTAAGATGACTGATTGATGAATGATTTATTTGGGGGGCTGTTCATTATAAAGAAGCAGCCACACCAGTCTCTTTGCTGTTTACTTAATGTTGCTTGGACTAAATCTGAAGAAAAAATAATGTAATAATAATTCTGCTGATTCTCAATAAAAATGTTTCATGTTTTAAATGCCCAGAGGTAGTTTTTATTTGTTAGACTTATAAGTGATTCATTACTACAGCCGTTATTGTTAAAAACACAGCCATGAGGAAAAAGAAGTCAAAAATCGTGGGCTGCTCCTGCACTGTGAAACGCAGTGTGGCCACCAGGTTCGTCAGCTCTAATTTCTCTTCCTCCAGCTGACTGATGGACTCCAGATCCTTCTGGTTCTTCAGCTCAGCATCAGCCAGAGACGCCTGCAAGTTCAACAAACACGGCCTTGATTACTTCTATACCGACACTCAAATTTAACTATACAAGAACACACACACACAAACAGCAGTCATGGTTTTGCAAGAAGACAGATTTACCTTCAGCACTTCCTTTGTGTTTGTCAGCTCCTTCTTTATCTCTTCATTTTCTAACAGCAGGGTGCGGTGGGCCTCCTGGTTTTGCTCATGCTCCTAAAATATGAAAAAATGTGAATATAACTAACCTTGTGATGTAGTTAAACCTATATGAGAATTTTGTCTTACTGTTTTTACTTTAATCTTGCTTGCCTCACATCTAAAAACACTTCTCATTCACTGACATACTATAGAGATTTCAGAAATAAATCCTGCTTGTTCTTTATGTCTGATGGAGCCTCTGCATCAGCTACTTATCATGATTTGGGTCAGGTTTGACAAAGTTAATATGTTTGAGCAGCATCATTTACCTTTTGCTGTATGATTGTAAAAAGCATTTGTTTGCAGCAACTAACACAAAAATGTCACCAGGACTCTTATTGGGAATCAGTGCTGCAAGCCATCATGTATTAATCCTAAAACAAAACTTATTAGAGCAAAGATTTTCTTGCTTACAATCCGTAGCTCATCAATCTGAAGGTGACAGTTACAGAGCTCTTCTCCCAGCTCCTGCACTGTGGAACGCAGTTTGTTCACCCTTTTCTTCAGCTCTGATTTCTCTTCCTCCAGCTGAATGATGGACTCCAGAGCCTTCTGGTTCTTCAGCTCAGCATCAGCCAGAGACGCCTGCAAGTTCAACAAACACGGCTTTAATTACTTGTACACTGACTCTCAGATACTTTTATTGTTTTGGGGAACAAAAAAACTACATTTTCCGAAAATTTAACTATATATGAAGACACAAAAAAGAGTTCACAACAGCAGTCATGGTTTCACAAGACATTTACCTTCAGCACTTCCGTTGTGTGTGTCAGCTCCTTCTTCATCTCTTCATAATCCAACAGCAGATTGCTGTGAGCCTCTTTCTTTTGCTCATTCTCCTAAAACATTAAAAAAAAAGTGTATATAACTAACCTTATGATGTAATTAAACCTGTATGAGAATTTTGTCTTACTGTTTTTACTTTAATCTTGCTTGCATCACATCTAAAAAACACTTCTCATTCACTGACATACTATAGAGATTTCAGAAATAAATCCTGCTTGTTCTTTATGTCTGATGGAGCCTCTGCATCAGCTACTTATCATGATTTGGGTCAGGTTTGACAAAGTCAATATGTTTGAGCAGCATCATTTACCTTTTGCTGTATGATTGTAAAAAGCATTTGTTTGCAGCAACTAACACAAAAATGTCACCAGGACTCTTATTAGGAATCAGTACTGCAAGCTATCATGTATTAATCCTAAAACAAAACTCATTACAGCAAAGATTTTCTTGCTTACTATCTGTAGTTCATCAATATCAGAGTGACAGTTACAGAGCTCTTCTCCCAGCTCCTGCACTGTGGAACGCAGTTTGTTCACCCTTTTCTTCAGCTCTGATTTCTCTTCCTCCAGCTGACTGATGGACTCCAGAGCCTTCTGGTTCTTCAGCTCAGCATCAGCCAGAGATGCCTGCAAGTTCAACAAACACGACTTTAATTACTTGTACACTGACTCTTAAATTTAACTATACAAGAACACACACATACAAACAGTTCACAACAGCAGTCATGGTTTTGCAAGAAGACAGATTTACCTTCAGCAGTTCTTCTGTGCGTGTCAGCTCCTTCTTTATCTCTTCATTTTCTAACAGCAGGGCATTGTTGGCCTCCTGATTTTGCTCATGCTCCTAAAATATAAAAATAATGTGCATATAACTAACCTTGTGATGTAATTAAACCTATATGATACTTTTATCTTATTGTTTTTACTTTAATGTTGCTTGACTCACATCTAAAAAACACTTCTCATTCACTGACATACTACAGAGATTTCAGAAATAAATCCTGCTTGTTCTTTATGTCTGAAGGAGCCTCTGCATCAGCTACTTATCATGATTTGGGTCAGGTTTGACAAAGTCAATATGTTTGAGCAGCATCATTTACCTTTTGCTGTATGACTGTAAAAAGCATTTGTTTGCAGCAACTAACACAAAAATGTCACCAGGACTCTTACTGAGAATCAGTGCTGCAAGCCATCATGTATTAATCCTAAGACAAAACTTATTAGAGCAAAGCTTTTCTTGCTTACTATCTGTAGCTCATCAAGCTGAAAGTGACAGTTAGAGAGCTCTTCTTCCTGCTCCTGCACTGTGGAACGCAGTTTTTTGACCCTTATCTTCAGCTCTGATTTCTCTTCCTCCAGCTGACTGATGGACTCCAGAGCCTTCTGGTTCTTCAGCTCAGCATCAGCCAGAGATGCCTGCAAGTTCAACAAACACAGTTTTAATTACTTCTATACCGACTCTCAGATACTTTTATTGTTTTGGGGAACAAAAAAACAAAATTTTCCCAAGATTTAACTATGAAGACACACAAAAAGAGTTCACAACAGCAGTCATGGTTCTCACAAGACATTTACCTTCAGCACTTCCTCTTTGCGTGTCAGCTCCATCACCATCTCTTCCTTTTCCAACAGCAGAGCACTGTGGGCCTCCTGCTTTTGCGCTTGCTCCTAGAATATTTACAAAATGTGCCTATAACTAACCTTGTGATGTAATTAAACCTGTATGAGAATTTTGTCTTACTGTTTTAATGAATGTTGCTTGCATCACATTAAAAAAACGCTTCTCATTCACTGACATACTATAGAGATTTCAGAAATAAATCCTGCTTGTTCTTTATGTCTGATGGAGCCTCTGCATCAGCTACTTATCATGATTTGGGTCAGGTTTGACAAAGTCAATATGTTTGAGCAGCATCATTTACAGGATGCAGGAATTTCTTTCTTTCCCTTTTGCTGTATGATTGTAAAAAGCACTTGTTTGCAGCAACTAACACAAAAATGTCACCAGGACTCTTACTGAGAATCGGTGCTGCAAACCATCGAGTATTAATTCTTAAATAAAACTCATTAGAGCAAAGCTTTTCTTGCTTACTTTCTGTAGCTCATCAATCTCAAGGCGAGAGTGACAGAGCTCTTCTCCCTGCTCCAGCACTCTGGAAAACTGTGTGTTCACCAGGTTTGTCAGCTCTGACTTCTCTTCCTCCAGCTGAAAGATGGTCTCCTGAGCCTTCTGGTGCTTCTGCTGGGCATCAGCCAGAGATGCCTGCAAGTTCAACAAACACAGTCATTTTTCACTAAAAGTACTGAGTGTTTGTGACTTTGAAATGTCTACAAACACCAAGTTTACACCTCTGTGTCACAATACAAAGTTTTTTTTTAAATAATGTCCACAAAAGCAGTTGTGAGTTTAATTCCCAGCACGTCTAAGCTTCCACTATTGAGCCCTTGAGCAAGGTTCAACTCAACTGCTCAATTGTATTAAATGGGATAAGTGAACGTTGCTCTGGATAAGCAATGCATATCCAAATGCCATAAATGTAAAAGATCTGACCTTCAGAAGCATCTCCTTCTGTTGGAATATCTTCTTCATCTCGTTGTTCTGTGCTTGCAGGATGATGTGAGACAGCCTCTGCTGCTTACATTCTCTGTTTGCCTCATAGAGCAGTCTCTCCAGCTAAAGGGATATGTACAACCATCAGCGCTATACATCTATATATATACTGTGGGCAAATTAAGTTTATACATAAAACCTTTTTTCATTATTAAAAAAATTTACTTGCTGGTAAGCTAATTTTAGGGGCACAGTACATCATGTAACAGTGGGAATCAATTTCACTTAACTAAAACTCCCCTAACACTGAGAGACTGTAATTTTTTTCCAATATGTAATTTAGGGTTAGATGTAAAAGTATAAGAAATGTGTTTAGTTTTACCTCAGGAGCTCTGGAGCATTTAGGAGGAGATTGGTCCAGAACAGGTCCCACTGCCTGGTCCTGCACTGCATCTAAAAATCAAAAACCATAATATCATCACATCACCACCAGAGCTGTATTTTCCAGTTCAGTTTCCACCTCTATACGCCAGATGTCTTCAAACGTTTTCCTCAACAGGATTTTTAATTATTATTATCTTTTTGATTTACTAACTTTATACATGTCTGCTCTTATTGCCGTGACCCGGGTTCGATTCCCGGGCAGGGCGCTAACCCAGCCACTGAAGAGTTAACTCAAAACATTCTTTATTTAACCTGACACAAAGCAGAGAAGATGCTGCTTGAGCGCATGAGTGCAACACGAGGGGCGGGGCTTCCAGAGAGAGTCTTTTCATCTAAAACAAGCTGAAACTATTTCTTTTGGAGTATTTTCCACCTCATTTGTAATCTCAGTGTAGTTTAATACCGCTGCTCCACTGAACATTTAAATACAGCCCGTTCAAGCGCATTTGGAAGGACGGAAAAGTCTACTTAATTCAAATACGTCTGTTTTCTTTCTAAAAAATAGAGAGAAGTAAAACTCACAGTTTAACCACATCTGAGAAACAAGAAACTGAAAATATCTTACCTTCGGTCACAGTCATTTTCCCCCAATGGTCAAGATTGTCACTAATGTAACGACAAGTGGCTGCAACACCAGCCGCAGGCAGCAGGGGGCGCTTCGGATGTCCATCTTCTTCTTGGTGAAGTGAAACAAACATTTTTTTCACTTTTATCATAGTGTTTCTCAAACAAACAAACGGTCACTAAGAAAACGCAGGTATCCACACAAAGGTCCGTAGCGATATGAAAGCTTCGTGTCGTATCTTAGTAACAGAAAAGAACAGAACTGGAATTAGAACGCCGGGGGGGGGGGCGGCATTGGACATTGCTAACACTTTACAATAACATTTTAATCTATAGACATAATTAATATAATATGTACACAATCATATTTGTAACATTGAGGTGCATAAAATCACGGTCACAATATATTCACACAAAAAGTTCATTCAAGCTGCATGAAGCCAATGGGAAATGATTCGTAAATGTATTATAGGTACATTATGTACATTATTCATATGTACATTACACTGTAGGTTATTTAAAAAAGAGAGATATTAGTAAATTGTAGGTATTATACTCTGTATCATTATAACAGGATAGCTGGTCAATTTAATACTACTACTTAATACTACTTAATATCTATTTAATTGTGATCTGTGTTTATTTTGAAGAGGGTGCAGACTTCATAGTACAGGCATATGATGAAGACAGGGGTAAAGGGGTATGTTCAGTAGAACATAACCAGTATTATTAATGTATTCATAGTCTCATAAGGTCTGTTTATTTCTAGGGAAAGTGTATGTGCACTGCCAGAAGGGTTACAGTCAATCAGCAACAATTGTCATTGCTTACCTAATGTTGAGACACAAGCTGGATGTACAAGCCCCTTTAGCTACAGTGAGAGAAAAACAAGAGATGGGACCTAATGATGGTTTTCTGTACCAGCTATGTCAACTCAATGACAGACTGAATAAGAAGGGCAAGTTATAAAGCTAATGATAACTGAAATCACACAAAGCGAGTTTGATGAAGTGCAAAATTGTGATGGCTAGATGACTGGATCAGAGCATCTCCAAAACTGCAGCTCTTGTGGGGTGTTCCCGGTCTGCAGTGGTCAGTATCTATCAAAAGTGGTCCAATGAAGGAACAGTGGTGAACCGGAGACAGGATCATGGGCGGCCAAGGCTCATTGATGCACGTGGGGAGTGAAGACTGGCCCGTGGAATCCGATCCAACAGACAAGCTACTGTTGCTTAAATAGCTGAAGAAGTTAATGCTGGTTCTGATAGAAAGGTTTCAGAATACACAGCGCAGGATGGGTCAGGGCTGTTCTGGCAGCAAAAGGGGGACCAACACAATATTAAGTATATTGGTCGTAATGTTAAGCCTGATCGGTGTATAATATTTAAAGGTGACCAGAGCATTAGTGGAACCATGGTGGATTACCACAGGGATATCAATAGGTTTCAAAGTTGTAAACGGTACCAAATTGTGAGAACTATGAAATGCTATGGGATGCTGTCAGAACCAGGGGCATACCTAGGATTTGAAAACATCAGGGGCTGAGCCCGAAACATCATGGGCTAATTAGGGAAAGGGGGTAAGCAAGAATAACACGTTTTGTAAGAGCATTTTTACAGCATTTTTGTAATACTGTTCAGTATTAGACACAAATTTTTAGTCTTGCTACTAAAAAAGGAGTTCATTAAATTCATTACATTTTCTCTCTCACACAGGTATGCCATGCAATATTATCTTTTTTCTCTTCTCTTATTGTTTTCTCATTCTCTCATCTGTCTTGCTGCTTGCCTGTATCTTGTCTACTTCATGCTCTTGGTGACTTTTCTGTCCTATTTCTTTGAAGGTGGAATCATCAAAGAGTATCTCCGAGACTTGACTTGAGCAAAACGGTCAATCACCATACTGGTATTTATAGTGCTGAGAATTCCTTTTTCAATTGACAGAGCAGCTGAATGATGGCGTCTGTTCTGGTCCATTGTTCACCTAAGTCAGGTATGTATTTTAACTTAAATACTGCATTATTTGAATAATACAAAGTCATGATGTTCAGACTGTAATGTCTTAGCGCTTTAACAGTTTATATTTTATTTAGATCTATCTTTAGGATTATTTAATTTAAGGCTTTTGTATGTCTTGGGTATGGAATAATATTCAAAAGGGTCCTATATGTCAGGGGTTTTCAGAATCAAAGACAGTGGGCCTCTTTTTTGACACAACATACATTTGTTAGCCTACTTTTATCAACTGTGTTAACATTAAAAATGAAAAGTTAGGCTATTATCTGAATAATAATATTGGGCTTGAGCCTTGAATGATTAGCCCTAGCGATGCCCCTGGTCACCACAACGGATTGTCTGATCCACAGATGCCCTCTCTGACGCAACCCTCCCATTTTATCCAGGCATGGGACATGGCACTGAGTGGCTAAACAAACAAATAAATAATAATTACGTGTAATTTTACACAGGTAAGGTTACATGTGATATATATATTTATTTTATAAACAAAACAATAGCATTAGACCATTAAGTGCGGTATTATCCAGCTTATAGGCCTGATAGCTAAGCAGATTTAGCACTGAGCCATGAAAATGGCTCAAAATATCAAGATATATTTTTAGATAAGGATTAAATCGCAAAAAATAAATAAATCGAGTCATTTTTAAAAAAATGTATTATAAGGTGCAGAACTTGTGTATACCGCAGGGTGAGTGTGCACTGATAAAGATGTAGCATTCATCTGGTTTTAGCTGGTTATCTAGCTTTCCATATGCACACTTCTGAAAGTTAACAAGATTTTCAGTCACCACACTTCTTGGAAGTAGGCAAGTATCAAACAGTCTACAGAAAATAACATCTCCTTAATAAACTGTGATGCTGTAAACATTGTTTCTGAATGTAGGAGGCAAGCAGGAAACTAGCAGAACTGTAGATTTTACACGGTCAAATAGCTCGTCTGTCCAAGCTGTGTAGCAGCCCAGCTAAAACTTGCTAATGCATAAGGAAGACTGTGTGTTGAGAGAAATAGTTATGTTTATTAACAGTAGCCTGTAAAAATACATATCCAAACCTAGTACTGCATCCCAATCGAGGTAGATAACAGTCAAATGCGATACTCTACTTTAACCTAAAGTGTTTTTCCCCTAGGGTGTGATGGTGAGGTGGGGGAGAGGGGCTATAGCTGCAAACTATTTAAGTTCTTCAGTGGACATCTGATTTAAACTGTGATATAAAGATGCAATGGCTGTGGTATTCTCATGTTATATATGTTTAAATAAAATGATGTTAATTGAAGTTGACAAAGACCCTTATTTTTGTCGTAATTTCAATTTTGATGTGCAACTAGTAGTGAATCCACCTGCTATAGATTTTCACTGTAGTAGTAGTAGTAGTAGTAGTATTCATATTAGTGCTGGTATTAACTCAAATTAATGAAATATTGCTCTTAAATTGTTAGTCTAAACAAAACAGCTTATTTTTACTGGCTGGAGAAACATATTTTTTAAATAAAGTCATGAAGTGAAATTCAGATTTTTCTGTAATGTCAGTTTAAGGGTTTTAGTAAAAAAATAAACTAAAATGTTAAGTGGTGTATATTTACTGATATAATTTTATAGACGTTAAGTGTAATATCACATCATTTTCATTTTCTTTGCATAGAAAAGTAAAGTTTTTAATAATAAATAATCTTAGAAAATGTAGATTTTGTTATGTTGTATATTTGTGTTTACATACATAGTAAACACAAATATACAACATAGTAAAACGTGTATTTTATAATTAAAATAAAACTATTAGACCTTCAAACATTACTTATTGTTGTGTATTAATCTGATGTGAAACTATAGCCACAATGGTAAATGTACCTATTAAGCTCATCTATTAAGTTGATGTGTTTGTTACTGCATACCTCCTGTAATTTTAAGCTAATCAGACAATTGCACACACAAAGATACCCATCTGTTCTAGGGTTCACAAAGAAATCATAGCTTACTGAAAATCCCAAGGAATCATGGCCCTAGGATACAGAGACATTACTGGACACTATAAAAAATTCAATCTTTATAAATGTTCAAAATCTATACACAGTCTGAGGTTTCTACAGCCTCATTAAGTCTGTTTTAAAGGACAAAGAGATCACCT
Organism: Hemibagrus wyckioides; assembly: GCF_019097595.1. Classification (NCBI taxonomy): domain Eukaryota; kingdom Metazoa; phylum Chordata; class Actinopteri; order Siluriformes; family Bagridae; genus Hemibagrus; species Hemibagrus wyckioides. The sequence continues at coordinate 10,998,994 of NC_080721.1, read as the reverse complement.
GATTTAATGCAGACTTTATTTAGATAACTTTAACCATCTCAGATTTCTTATGAAACATGACGATGCCCCTGGTCATCAAGATGAAGTAAGAATTAACCTGAAATATAATTTCACAGAATAACACATCTATTACACCAAATCGCAAGAGCAAAATTAGAAGAACTAAAGTAATGGTGTATTACTGCAGCTAACTGACAGAGAAAATTTTCTTATGAAATAAATGAATGAATAAATAAAAAAATAATGTGCTTCATCTATAGCCTCATCACCAGCTCTGTATCTGTACACATCCCCACCTTCACGTTGCCTTTACCGCCGCCTAGTGGCTGTACAAGGATAAACATACAAAATGTTAAATAATTACATCTTTTTGTATGGCGTCAAATTAGCGCCCTAAGTATCGTACTCGTAAAAAAAATAAAACACGCTAATTACAGAATAGAAAACACAATTTAAAAAATAAAACTCGAAACGTTAGGAATTAAAAATAAACTTTTATTTTCCGTGCTTATTTTACTCGGATGTTTGTTCTTTCCAAAAATCACAAGAAGAGTTTTATGCAAATTAGGGGGTGGGATAAAAGTCTCCATTGGTCCACTGCTTCTCAACCTACTGCCCTTCTCTGGCCACTCAGTAAAGTGACGTCACTGACACGCGACACTGCCAGTTAGTGTTTGAACCCGTCTTGAGCAACTCTTGGCATTTATATTGGAAAAAATATGACTTCCATATTCCCAGATTACCGTTAGTTAAACTATCAGCATTTCACCAGCAGGCACTTTTAGTTTGGAAACTGATATACAGTCATAACTTTACACCACATAGAACTCCTATATGGAATAATAGATATATTCTACATAGAAGAAAGTCAATATATATTGAAAAATGGGTGCAGAAGAATATTTGGTCACTGACTCATTTGATGGATGATAACGGCTTTACCATAAGACGAACAATTTTCATTAAATATAGCTTAAACGGCACAGAATCCCAATTCGATTCTGTTTTGAAGGCTATTCCGCCTTCACTTCTTTTACTGGTAGAAAAATACACTTAACAACACAATCAGTTACTACAACCCTTCCTTTACTTAATGTTAATGGCAAAGATTTTAAAAAGCCAAATCTTGTCAACAAATTTCTGTGCTATCACCTCACCAACATAATTTATCCGACTCTCTGGAACAGGAATACAATGAATCAGATTTTCTCCATACAAGACATTGATAAAATTTGAACTATGTATCTTACATTTCCAGTGTCCTCCAAAACTAAAGAAATCCATTACAAAATTCTCAACAATATCTATCCACCAAATGAGCGCATGAGGAAAAGATTCAATATAGATCACAATAATTGTGTTTTTTTGTGAGGATAATAAAGAGGTGCAGAGTCAAATACTTTTAAAACATTATGCAAAACAAACTGTATTTCACAAATCAAACAAGTCCATCTTTTATCAACAAGAACACTACTGTAATGGCAGCCCTGAACATTCAGACTAAAGCTGTTATCTTTCCTGGTTTCTGGAAGCAGTGTTTATTCTTCTTTTTCCACAGGCAGTCTGCCTCCTGAAAATATTGGGGAAAGAGCTAAAAGTGTCATGAAGAGAAATGCAGCAGACTCATATACTCATAGAAAACTGCAGATCTAGCTTTTATTAACGGTCATCTTGAAAACATTGCACGGAGAAACTATGCTTCATTTCACCACCAGCATGCACTTGGCCTCATCCTGATCATTGCATGTGTCCGTCTCTGATCCTGCATCTGACTGACCTGAGCCTTCTGACCCTGTATCAGACCCTGTATCTGACTGACCTGAGCCTACATCAGACCCTGTATCTGACTGACCTGAGCCTATATCAGACCCTGTATCTGACTGACCTGAGCCTGTACCAGACCCTGTATCGGACTGACCTGACCCTGTATCAGAACCTGTATCTGACTGACCTAAGCCTGTATCAGACCCTGTATCTGACTGACCTGAGCCTGTATCAGACCCTGTATCTGACTGACCTGACCTTGTATCAGACCCTGTATCTGACTGACCTGAACCTGTATCAGACCCTGTATCTGACTGACCTGAGCCTGTATCTGACCCTGTATCTGACTGACCTGAGCCTGTATCTGACTGACCTAAGCCTGTATCAAACACAAAGTGAATGACATTACTTTAAAGGTATACATTTCATCATGATGAAAATGAACACATGAGCTTAGTGCTGCTAACGCACTAATCTACTGATTCAGCAACAATAACGCTATGCTATGATGCTAATGATTGTACAATGATACACTTGTCCAGTTCATTAAAATACTCTTTAGCATAATAACAGGAGGTCTGACACGATACTACAATATCCAAACACAGAAGAAGCTTTAAGCGTATTAATTAAACCTTCTCACTGACAAGACAGGTTCAAGCACTACCGGCAGAATCGCGTGTCAGTGACGTCACTTTACTGAGTGGCCAGAGAAGGGCAGTACGTTGAGAAGCAGTGGACCAATGGAAACTTTTATCCCACCCCCTAATTTGCATAAAACTCTATGCGTAATTTTTGGAATAACAAACACTAGCATGCTGGAAAGAAGAACAAACTAGCATCCTTGTGATTCACGTGTTTTATTTATTTTTATGAGCACGTTTTTTTTTCATGAGTATGATTTTTTATTTTACGAGTACGATACTTACGGCGTGGATTTGACGCCATAATAAACAAGTGAAATAAAAGCCATCTAACAAAAACAGACAAACAAACGTGTTAGACAAAGGAAAAAAAAGGTCTGGGACAAAACTAATTACAATATGGAAATACATAGACAGGTATTCACTAGACACATGATAAGAATAACAGGTGAAGAAAACAACAAAACATGAACATATAGGAGAATTAAAGCAAAAACTAAACAAAAACATGCTGGGGGAAGTGATGATAACATTTGCAGCTTCATCACAGCTTTATCAGCTGTATCAGTGAATAATTCTTTACAAGACTTAAGAAGTAATACAGAGATTTAAAAAAACAGTAAAGAGTAAAATAGTAAATAAACCCTACATCCAATAAAGTGTAACGTGTTGTGTAAAACACTCATAAATTTACACAAAAACAAAAGGAAGCCAAATAAATGATATTAATTGAGGCTGTACTGCCTCCTATGGCTGATGTAAAAGAAGTAAAATTAATAAGAGCGAATATTTAGCTGGAAAAGAAAGTCAGCATCCTTTATAGTGCAAGAATATCAAAAAAAAAAAAAAGAGTGAAAAAAGCCCAGTCATACATTATGGGTTAAATAATTAGTGATACACCTACAGTACAGACCAGTGATGGTTGTTCCAGTGAGTCTAAGGGGTTAAAATATCCAGAGATTTCATTAAATAAATATTCCCTGAGGTATTGTGTAGTGGTTTCTGATTGTGTTTTAAACACAGTTCTTCGAAATGAAAGCGTAATACATCTGTTATTGTAAAAACAAATGTAATAACAATAATGTAAATGTAATAATAATAAACATTTTAGGAATGTTTGGGAATCAATTGTGCAAAACTAAATAACACTGAGAATTAATGCTAGTGTTGAGCATTACGTGACAAATATACTTCAAAATCTCAGACTAATCCTGAAATACTGTAAGAAAAGTAGGGGATAAAACCCAAAGAACAAAAAGAAATTCTCAGGATCCTTCATTTAGATTAGGTAGACATTATGATAGACAGCAGTGATCTTTTCATGAGTGGTCATCTTCCATCACAGCAGCTGCGAGGAGGAAGAACAAGAAAAGAGAACTGACAAACGTAATAATAAATAAATTGTTAATGAAAATTTGACTAATGAAAATCAGACATTGCTTTTGAATCGTAGTTCAACAAGAAGCATTTTAAAAAACATACTAAAAGACACTAGCCTGGACTAAAATTATGGCACCCTTAATTTAATATTTTGTTGCACAACATTTTTAAGCAATCACTGCAACTAAGCGATTTCTGTAATTCTCAATGAGACTTCTGTACCTGTCTACAGGTATTTTGGCCCACTCCTTGTGAACAAACTGCTGTCTCAGGTTTGAAGGGGGGCTTCTCCAGACTGCATGTTTCAGCTCTTTCCACAGATGTTCAATAGGCTTTAGATCAGGGCTCATAGCAGGCCACTTCAGAAAATTCCCCAGATCTAAATCCAATCGAGCGTCTGTGGGATGTGCTGGACAAACAAGTCCAATCCATGGAGGCCCCACCGAGCAACATGCAAGACTTAATGGATCTGCTGCTAACATCGTGGTGCCAGATACCACAGCACACCTTCAGGGATCTAGTGAAGTCTGGGCCTCGATGAGTCAGGGCTGTTTTGGCAGCAAAAGGGGGACCATCACAATATCAGGCAGGTGGTCATAATGTTATGGCTGATCGGTGTATACCCCCAACAACTTGAAACGTTACCCCTCACTCCATCATATGTCAAGACCTGTACTATGAAGTCTGCACCCTCTTCAAAATATACACTGAGATCAAAATGTTCCACGTCATTGGCTGGTATTCCGTGGTAGATAATGCCCATAACCACATAATATTCTGCACCTGTATTCACGTGCATGTATTGGTCTCCATCAGAGACATTCAGATTGTGTTACTCTCAGTTGTTGCAAGAGTTTTACATTTGTGGCCACAGACCTGTAATACAGGGGATACAGGAAGTGATTATAGCTAGTCAAGCAATAGCAAGTAAACAGCTCAGGTCTTGTTCTATCAATGTTATGTTTTTGTTTTAATATATAGTGTTGTTGGGGTTTTACCCCACTTTTTCATATACTGCATGTTTTTTTCACGTGCGTTCATACAATCAGTAATTACAGCCAAAAGAGCCAAAGGTAATTATTTGACTAAGGGCATGTCATCCATGTATGTCATAGTATAAGTAGTGTAGCACTGTTGGCATCAAAGAAAGCATAAGGACTTGTAACTTAGAGGTGTTTAGCTTTAATAAGAGTCATTTCCAGGCAGGATCCTGGGGTAGACTTCATTGAAATCTTTAGATGCCATGCTGAAGTGACCATTTTCGTCTGCCAAAAGGTAATACATTTATGAACCATTTCCCAGTGGCTTCATGCAGCTTGAATGAACTTTGTGTGTGCATATAGTGTGACCGTGATTTTATGCACCTGAATGTTAGAAATATGATTGTGTACATATTATATTAATTATGTCTATAGATTAAAATGTTAAATGTTTGTTTGTTTGAGAAACACTATGGTAAAAGCGAAAAAAATGTTTGGTTTACTTCACCAAGCAGATAAACATCCGAAGTGGCTGGTGTTGCAGCCACTTGTCTTTACATTAGAGACAATCTTAACCATTGGGGGAAAATGACTGTTGTATTGATATGTTACTTGCCAGATGCTTACCTGTCAGATGGCCACATGATGCGGCGTAAGCCAAGTTGATAACGGTGTGTAGGAAAAGAATAAACGTTTTCTTATGGCAGTACAGTGTGAGAGACTCATCAATACATTGTGCCAGGATAAAGAATGAAAGATGATGAATTCCATCCGTTCACCGGATGAATTGAAGTTGACAGGTGTGGTGTATGCTGGCAGATAAATAAGACACGGCACACTTGTCTGCTGCACAACTCGCGTTAGCGTTTTACTGAAAGTTTTTCCAGTTTTTTTTTTTTTTAACTCTCAGTACCTCTTACGTAGGTCACCACTAGAGGGCAGACTTATCAAAATAGTAATAATAACCAATCGTACATACATTACAACAGGTAATGTCAGTGAAAATGGGAACGCTTTCAAACAAAGTTTTGAACTTTATGCACTCGCCATTGGGCTGGATGGTAATGAACGGAGGAAAATAGCGTTGTTGCTAACAGTGGCAGGACGCAATGCACTGGATGTGTATAACACATTTGTCTTCACGGAAGATGAAAAAGACAAGTATGAGGCTGTGATTGAAAAACTCGAGCAATACTGCACACCAAGGAAAAATGAGACCTACGAAAGGTATGTCTTCAGAAATAGACTGCAGAAAGTCAGAATCTATTGAACAGTATGTCACGGATTTAAGATTGAAAAGCCAGTCGTGTAATTTTGGAACACTATGCGACTCAATGATTACCTAATAACTACCTAATAACCTAATAAACTGCCACTTGTAACGTCATTGATATCAGTGGAACTAATACTTTACATGCACTACCGCTAGCCACCGTCAAATACACAATATACACGCTAAATATGCTTAAACTATTGCAAGACATTCTCAAATAATAAATACAAACTAAAGTCACAGTTAAAATATGAAGTCTAAACGAACTAGTGTGTGCGCACTGGGAACAGTTTAAAGACGATGCGTCCAACCTCTTCCCTCACTCTAGCTGACGTCACACACACACAGTAGCGGCCTGAGTGCAAAGTGCAGCTTATAATACTACTGAGATCAGTGGAGTAAAGGTAGTAAAAGCAAGGTGACATAAGCAAGTTGAAACATGCTTTATACAACTCGCTGCACGGCACCTAGCGCAAGCCTCCGTTACATATATAAAAACTATACATGCTTAAACTATTGCAAAAAATTATCGAATAATAAACACAAAATAAAGTTACAGTTAAAATATCAAATCTAAAAGAACCAGCGTGTGTGTTCTGATAAATGTCAGTGTAAAGACGATACGACTTAAAAAAATAAACTTCACTCACTCTAGCTGACGTCTCACACACACACACACACACTCACACACAGTAGCGGTCTGAAGTCCGTGAAAAATATTTACAAATCCATATAAATAAACTATAATACTTACCAGCATGAAAAGTAATAGCACACATAATCAGCATTTTAGCGTTGGAACCATGTTTCTAGCTTGTTTACCGAAAATCCCCGTGAAAGACCGAATTGTACGGAAACCAGGAAGTGAAGTCCGTGAAAATGCATGTACAAATTAATATAAAATAAAATAAACTACAATACTTATCAGCATGAAAAGTAATAGCACACATAAGCATAACATGGGCAACATTTTAGCGCTGGAACCATGTTTCTAGCTATTACCGTTTAGGACTAATAATGTTTTACATGCTTGTTTACGGAAACTTCCGAAAATCTCCGAGAAAAACCGAACTGTGCGCGCTCTCCTTAAATGTCCGTGCGGAAACCAGGAAGTGAAGTCCGTAAAAAAATGCATTTAAAATTAATATAAAATAAAGTATAATACTTATCAGCATGAAAAGTAACGGCACACTTAAGCAAAACATAATCAACATTTTAGCGCTGGAAACATATTTTTAGCTATTACCGTTTAGGACTAGTAGTAAGTCCAGGAACCGGAATAATAATAATAATAATAACTAGAATGCTGCATTTCCAGAAGAAAATGCGAGTGTGATTGCGAATATGTTGCTTAAACTATTGCAAGACATATTCAAATAAAAATAAAAAACCCTCCCTCAGTCTAGCTGACGTCACACACACACACACACACAGCAGCGGTCTAAAGTCCGTGAAAAATCCATTGAAAAATCCATGTAAAAAAAACTATAATACTTATCAGCATGAAAACTAATAGCACACCTAAGCAGCATTTTAGCGTTGTAAGCATGTTTCTAGCTATTACCGTTTAAGCGATATGCTGCTTAAACTATTGCAAGACATTCTGAAATAATACATAAATACTCCGAGAGGATCTCCAGCATGGCAGGCGGACGCGCTAACAAAGTACCAGAAGGGATGAAAGCCATCACTGGCAAGTTAACTTATAAAAATGAGGTTTACATCACAGCACATAGTAGTACACTCGGTTACAAATATAAAAGCTATACATGCTTAAACTATTGCAAGACATTCTCAAATAATATATACAAACTAAAGTCACAGTTAAAATATGAAGTTTAAACGAACTAGTGTGTGCGCGCTGGGAACAGTTTAAAGACGATGCGTCCAACCTCCTCCCTCACTCTAGCTGACGTCACACACACACACACATACACGCGGTCTGAAGTCCGTAATGCATTTAAAATGCATATAAAATAAACTATAATACTTATCAGCAAGAAAAGTAATAGCACACTTAAGCACAACATGAGCAACATTTTAACGTGTGCAGGAAGTGAAGTCCGTAAAAATGCATTGAAAAATTAATTTAAGCACGGGCGCGCTAATAAATAAGCTAAACTGCAGCTTATAATACTACTGAGATCAGTGGAGTAAAGGTAGTAAAAGCAAGGTGACGTAAGCAAGTTGAAACATGCTTTATACAACTCGCTGCACGGCACCTAGCGCAAGCCTCCGTTACATATATAAAAACTATACATGCTTAAACTATTGCAAAAAATTATCGAACAATAAACACAAAATAAAGTTACAGTTAAAATATCAAGTCTAAACGAACCAGCGGTCTGAAGTCCGTGAAAAATACATTTACAAATCCATATAAAAAACTATAATACTTACCAGCATGAAAAGTAATAGCACACCTAAGCAGCATTTTAGCGTTGGAACCATGTTTCTAGCTATTACCGTTTAGGACTGGTAATGTTTTACATGCTTGTTTACGACATCTACAGATGCGTTTACGGCACATACCGAAAATCCCCGAGAAAGACCGAACTGTACGGAAACCAGGAAGTGAAGTCCGTGAAAAATGCATGTACAAATTAATATAAAATAAACTACAATACTTAGCAGCATGAAAAGTAATAGCACACTTAAGAAACACATGATGAACATTTCAGCGTTGGAACCATAATTTTAGCTATTACCGTTTAGGACTAGTAGCGCGCCCAGGAAACGGAATAATAATAATAATAATAATAATAATAATAATAATAATAATTTATTATTATTATTATTATTATTATTATTATTATTATTATCATTATAACTAGAATGCTGCATTTCCAGAAGAAAATGCGAGTGTGATTGCGAATATGTTGCTTAAACTATTGCAAGACATGTTCAAATAATTAAAAAAAGGAAAACCCCTCCTCCCTCACTCTAGCTGACGTCACACACACACACACACACACACACACACACAGCAGCGGTCTGAAGTCCGTGAAAAAGCCATTTAAAAATCCATGTAAAAAAAACTATAATACTTATCAGCATGAAAACTACTAGCACCCATGAGCAGCATTTTAGCGTTGTAAGCATGTTTCTAGCTATTACCGTTTAGGACTTGTTTACGACATCTACTTATGCGTTTACGGCACATACCGAAAATCCCCGAGAAAGACCGAACTGTACGGAAACCAGGAAGTGAAGTCCGTGAAAAATGCATGTACAAATTAATATAAAATAAACTACAATACTTATCAACAAGAAAAGTAATAGCACACATAAGCATAACATTTTAGCGCTGGAACCATGTTTCTAGCTATTACCGTTTAGGACTAGTAACGTTTTACCTGCTTGTTTACGACATCTCCCGAAAATCTCCGAGAAAAGCCGAACTGTGCGCGCGCTCCTTAAATGCCCGTGCGGAAACCAGGAAGTGAAGTCCGTAACGAACGCATTTAAAATTAATATAAAATAAACTACAATACTTTTCAGCATGAAAAGTAATAGCACACTTAAGAAACACATGATGAACATTTTAGCGTTGGAACCATAATTTTAGCTATTACCGTTTAGGACTAGTAGCGCGCACAGGAAACGGAATAATAATAATAATAATAATAATAATAATAATAAATAAAAATATTAATAATCACACTAATAATAAATAGTGACGATAACAAGAGTGCGATTGCTTACGCAATCACACTAATAAATAGTGACGAGTGTGATTGTTAGACAACATCTATAAAAAAAAGGCTGAAGGAGCATTTATAAGGTATAGGAAAAGATGGCTGGAGGAAGGTGAACAGAATACCTCCTACTTCTTTAGACTAGAAAAAAATCAGGCTTCATTAAATACTATTCATCAATTAAAAATTAATGATAAAATATCAAAGGACCCTAAAGAGATTTCAGAGTATTGCTCCACCTTTTACAGTAAATTATATGCGTCACAATATGATGCTAAAGCCTCAGATGATTTCCTAAATTCAGTGGGAGAGGTTAAAAAAATAGATAGTTTACAAAAAGCTACGTGTGACCAGTCTATTAGTTTAGAAGAAATAATCAATTCAGTTCATAACTTAAAAAATAATAAGTCTCCTGGAACTGACGGTCTAACCTCAGAATTTTATAAGTTATTTGCTGAGCAATTGGCCCCTTTTCTTCTTTTAGTTTTCTGTGAAAGTTTGTCTAAGTCTAACCTCCAATCTACCATGACTCAGGGGTTAATTACCCTTATTCCTAAAAAAGATTTGACCATTATTGAAAATTGGCGACCAATTAGTCTTTTGAATAACGATTATAAATTAATTGCATCTATATTTGCTAAAAGGATTAAGAATGTATTAGAGTATATTATAGATGAAACTCAATCAGGTTTTATGAAAAACAGGCACATTTCGAATAATATAAGGTTGGTTTTAGATATATTAGATTATTTATATTTAATTGATGAAAATAGTTTTATTCTATTCCTAGATTTTTGCAAAGCTTTTGATACTGTGGAACATAATTTTTTATTTTCTTCTTTAAAGGCTTTTGGGTTTAGTGAGTTCTTTCGTGCAGCAGTTGAAACCCTATATAATAATGCAAACTGCTCAATCAAACTCAAACATGGGACTACCTCTAGATTTGATTTAAAAAGAGGTATTAGACAGGGCTGTCCTATTTCTCCGTATCTTTTCCTCCTTGTAACCCAATTATTATCTGTGCATGTTAAAAAAAGTATTCTTAGGGGTATCTCAATTGCAAATAGAGAAATTATTATAAATCAGTTAGCTGATGATACAACCCTTTTTTTTGAAAGATAGTGATCAAATTCCAGTGGCAGTTAATGTTATTAAAAAGTTTTCTAGTGCCTCTGGTCTCTATCTCAATATTAATAAGTGTGAAATAATGGCTGTTAAAGACTATGATTTAACAAGTATCTGTAACATTCCTGTTAAAGATAGTGTTACATACTTAGGTATTGTTATTGTTAAAGACCAGATGAAAAGATGTTCTCTGAATTTTAACCCCATAATTGATAAAACTAAAAAAAAAATTCAACTTTTGGCTTCAAAGAGATCTCTCCCTAAGGGGGAGAGTTCTCCTTACGAAGGCTGAAGGTATAAGGAGGCCCGATTAACATATGCCTCCTTATTTCTGTATCTTAATAACCCTACTAGTAAAAGTATTGATAAAATGCTATTTGATTTTTTATGGAAGAATCGAACACACTATGTTAAAAAGACCGTAATTATGAATACATATGAGAAGGGTGGCCTTAATTTCTTAGATTTCACTACTATGAACCATAATTTTAAAATTAATTGGATTAAGCATCACTTAAAAAACCCCACTTCAATCTGGAATTTTATTCCTAGTTATGTTTTTTCAAATATTGGTGGTCTTAGGTTTGTTTTGATGTGTAATTATAGTATAGATAAAATTCCAGCTAAGTTATCTGCCTTCCACAAACAAGTGCTCCTATCTTGGTCATTAATATATAAGCACAATTTTTCTCCGCATCGCTGTCTTATCTGGAATAACAGAAATATTCTTTACAAACGCAAATGTCTTTTTTTTAAGAACTGGTTTGACAATGATATTAAATTGGTTAGTCAGTTATATAATGAGGAAGGAACACTCTTTTCTTATGATGAATTCCTTTCTTGTTATAAAATACCAGTTACTCAAAAAGAATTTGCAATTGTTCTTGGTTCAGTCCCTTCAGGTACTCATATGCTATTTAGAAGTATTGATAAATACCATTCTCCTGATTCAGTATCTTTTGATGTTACTGAATCTTATGTTGGTAAAATCTGTTTTTCATCAAACCTCAAGAATAATAATAGAGCCATTCGTACTCTTTTCCAAAGAGAAATTGTTACTGTACCTTATGTTTTATCTCATTGGGTCTCTTTATTGAATGGTAAATTGATTTGCTGGAGGAAAGTATGGTTGTTACCACAGAAATATCATCTTAGAAATAAGGTTAAAGAGGTTTCTTATAAGCTCATTCACAGATTTTATCCAGCAAATCATTATTTACAAAAATTTAAAAAAGGAATAAATGTAAATTGTAGTTTTTGTAATGAATATGAGGAAACTGCCTTGCACTTATTTTGGCACTGTACATACTCAGTTACACTATGGTGTAAGGTCCAAAAATTTATTAATGAAAATATTCAGTGTTTAAGACCTTGTTCACTCTTATGGGAAAATGTACTCTTTGGCTTTACTGACTATCCTGACCAAGAGGAACAGTACTTTTACTTAATTAATTTACTTATTCTTTTGACCAAATTTTATATTCATAAGTGTAAATTTACTAATAAAAAACCCAATTTTATGGTTTTGTTATCTGAAATATGTATTTATATTGACTGTATTCGAGACTCTATGAATAAGAAGGCTGTAAGAACTTTAAAAGCTTGTGATTTTTACAATATTTATTTGATTGTATATATGCATACTTATATGTATATCTTGTATTATGTTTTGAAGTTTTATACTTCCCTCCCCCGGCATCGGTTTTTTGTTTGTTGTAAATCTGTCTTTCTATATCTTTTTTCTTTTCTTTTTTTGTTTAATATTGTTTCTTGATAACATGTTGTATGCTATTGTTCCTTGAATAAAAAAACAAAAACAAGAGTGTGATTGCTGATGCAATCACACTAACTAGTGCAATGAGTGGAGCATGTTACTTTTCTAAACTGGATGCCTCATCTGGATTTTATCAGATAGTGCTAGATGAGGAAAGCGCAAAGCTATGCACCTTTAACACGCCATTTAGAAGGCATTGTTTCTTAAGGTTACCGTTTGGCATCAGCTCAGCCCCAAAGGTATTCCACAAAACTGTGCAGCAGCTTTATGATGGAATCGAAGGAGTAGGAGTTTTCATTGATGATGTAGTAGTATGGGGCCGCACTAAGGAAGAGCACGATGCAACACTTCTCAGGGTCCTAAATCAAGCACAAAAAACAGGGTTAAAACTGAATAAAAACAAGTGTCAGTTCGGAGTGAGAGAAATAACATACTGTACCTGGGAGAGAGACTGTCTGAGGAAGGGGTGCAGCCGGACAGAGAAAAAATCGAAGAAATGCCGGAACCTAGAGACAAGAAAGACCTGCAGAGAGCCTTAGGGTTAGTAAACTACCTAGGAAAATTTGTTCCAAATCTGTCAGCAAATACAAGGTCATTAAGCCTGTTGGAATCAAACGCAGAGTGGCAGTAGAAGAGTGGTTGTGGTTAAAGGGCAGTTTGACTAAAGAACCTGTTCTAAAATTCTACGACCAAGATAAGTCATTAAAGGTTTCTACAGAGGCATCAAAATCTGGTCTAGGAGCCGTTTTACTCCAGCAACATGACACCGAGTGGTATCCAGTCGCATATGCATTGCGCACAGTGACATCTGCAGAAAGAAACTATGCGCAAATAGAAAAGGAGACTCTTGGTGCAGTGTTTGGCTGTGAGAGATTCCATGAATATGTTTACGGAAGACCAGTGATCCTAGAGACAGACCACAAGCCTCTCATAGCAATATCAAAGAAACCACTGGGAGAAGTGCCACTGCGCATACAAAGACTGATGCTTCGTCTACAGAAGTATGACCTGGAATTTGAGTTTAAACCAGGCAAGCACTTAATAGTGGCAGACACCCTGAGCAGGGCTAGTTTGCATTATGAAACAAGCACCACAGAAGAGGATGTACAGATTCACGTAGACAGCATCAAAGCACAGATGCCAGTATCAACTGCAAAATGGGCTGAGATTGCTAATGAAACACAAAAAGATGAACATTTAAGGAAAGTGATAGAAATAATTCACAGGCCAGGGGAGGTAATGTTGGATAACCCATACCAACACTTTAAAGATGAACTGTCGGTGCTAGATGGAGTTCTGCTAAAAGGAACAAAAATAGTCGTGCCTGTCTCCATGAGAAAACAGATGTTAAAACTTGTGCATGAGGGGCACTTGGGAATGGAGAAATGTAAGAGGCGGGCACGAGAGGTACTGTATTGGCCGGGCATGCACAGAGACATAGTGACATTAGTGCAGCAGTGTGAAGTATGCCAACGGCACAGATACCAGCAACCAAAAGAGCCCATGAAATCACACGACAAACCAACGGAACCATGGAAAAAGGTTGGAATGGACTTATTTCAGCTGAAAGACAAAGACTACTTGTTGATTATGGACCATCATTCCAATTACCTAGAATTTGTGAGGCTGTCAAACACAATAGCAGAGCAAGTAATTGCACAAACAAAAGCCATATTTGCCCATCACGGTATCCCAATGACTTTGATAAGCGACAACGGACCACAATTCAAAAGTTAGAGCTTTAAGGACTTTGTGAGAAATTATGGCTTTGAGCACATAACATCAAGTCCCCTTTACCCGCAATCCAACGGCTTAGCGGAGAAGGGAGTGCAGATCATAAAACGCCTACTGAAAAAAGCCGCTGAGACAAGTGAAGATCCATACCTGGCTGTTCTTAACTACAGAGCATCACCATTGGAGAATGGCCTTTCACTGGCAGAAATGCTCATGAATAGGAAACTGCGGACAAAGCTTCCACCAGCTAAGCATCACAAGGTACGGAGTACATTGAATTCTGCAAATGAGAGGCAGATGAAGCACTACAACAGAACAGCCAAACCACTAAGTCCACTGGCTCAGGAAGAAGTGGTAAGGGTGAGATGTGATGGACAGTGGGGACCACTGGCCAAGCTGGTAAAAGAGACTACGCCAAGATCATATGAAGTGTTGACAGAACATGGAAAGAGAATGAGGTGGAACAGAAGACACCTGCTGAAAGTGCCTCAGAGAGACATAAGAATCATGGAAAGTGACTCACATGACCTGGAAATCTCAAAGCAAAGAGTACAATCAGAATTGCAAGGCAAGTTATCAGAGACTGATAAAGAGAAAGAGGTTGAGATCCAGACAGAACGTCCAAAGAGACAAGTAAAAAGACCCAAAAGACTGATAGAAGAAATGTGAAGAAGTGTTCACATGAGAGTTTTTTTTGTTGGAAAAAAAAAGAGAGAGATTTTTTTAAAGTTTAAATTTATGTTTCAAATTCAAATTTTATTTGTCACATACGAAATCATACACAGTACGACATGTAGTGAAATGCTTTTTACGACTGTCTTACATGAAAGAGGAAAGAGTAAGAAAGAAAATGTGTAACAGAAAAATGTGTAAAAGAAAATGTGTAACAGATATAAAAGTGTAAAAATATAAAAGTATAAAAGCAAACACAAAAAATATATATGTATATATATATATATATATATATATATAGTACAATATAGTATATGTATAGTATATGTGAAAAATAAAACAATATAAATAAATATGTGTAGACTCTATAATGTACAGAAGATACAGTATATGAATATATGTAGATATAAAGGTCTGCTAAAGTCAACATTGAAATGGTGTTGCAAAAGAGTATAGTATGTACAGTGTGCATATGTAAGATAAATATATAAATATATTGTAGAAGTGTATATGAGGCAAAATATAATGTCCAGTTTTACAGGGAGTAAAGTGACAGTGCAGTGCACACACAAAGATGTACAGAGATGATGTACAGTGAGTGTAATTGTGTGTACAGAGTAGTGCAATATTAGCATGTGCAACAATCAGCTGAGGTAGAATGTTATGTTATGTTATGTTGTGTGGGGGTAAGACCAGAGAGTCCAGACCCTAGGTGTACTGGTTGAGGGCCCGAATGGCCTGCGGGAAGAAGCTCCTCCTCATTCTCTCTGTGTTCACCTTCAAGGAACGGAAACGTTTCCCTGACCTTAACAGAGAGAAGAGTCCATTGTTGGGATGGCTGAGGTCCTTCATAATCTTGCTGGCTTTGGTCCAGCACCGCTTGCTGTATATGGTGTCCAGGTCAGGAAGCTTGGTGCGGATGGTGCGCTCAGCTGATCGCACCACCCTCTGAAGAGCTTGCCTGTCCTGTTTGGTGCTGTTCCCAAACCAGGCAGTGATACTTCCCGTCAGGATGCTCTCAATGGTGCAGGTGTAGAATGTCTTAGCACCTTTGAGGGCAGTTTAAAGTCCTTCAGGCATCTGAGATGATAAAGACGCTGCCGGGCCTTGAAGACGACTAAGAATTGTTTAATGGTTTAAGGAAATATAAAGATTATGTGTTTTGCTTAAAGGAATGTTGTTTGTATATGTTA
The DNA here is from genome assembly GCF_019097595.1 of Hemibagrus wyckioides. Lineage (NCBI taxonomy): Eukaryota > Metazoa > Chordata > Actinopteri > Siluriformes > Bagridae > Hemibagrus > Hemibagrus wyckioides. Next base: position 10,982,757 of record NC_080721.1, on the reverse strand, counting down.
ACTGTTAAAAAAAAAAAGGGAAGATGTATTGATGTGTTACTTGCCAGATTCTTACCTGTTATATGGCCACTAGATGGCAGTATGATGCGGCGTAAGCCAAGTTGATAACGCTGTGTACTGTGTAGGAAAAGAATAAACGTTTTCTTATGGCAGTACACAGTTTGTGAGAGACTCATCAATACAACTGTGACCGAAGGTAAGATATTTTCAGTTTCTTGTTTCTCAGATGTGGTTAAACTGTGAGTTTTACTTCTCTCTATTTTTTAGAAAGAAAACAGACGTATTTGAATTAAGTAGACTTTTCCGTCCTTCCAAATGCGCTTGAACGGGCTGTATTTAAATGTTCAGTGGAGCAGCGGTATTAAACTACACTGAGATTACAAATGAGGTGGAAAATACTCCAAAAGAAATAGTTTCAGCTTGTTTTAGATGAAAAGACTCTCTCTGGAAGCCCCGCCCCTCGTGTTGCACTCATGCGCTCAAGCAGCATCTTCTCTGCTTTGTGTCAGGTTAAATAAAGAATGTTTTGAGTTCATTAATGTGTCAGTGTTCTCGCCTTGGCTAATATTAGACGTGTATAAAGTTAGTTATTGTTTTTCTTTCGGCTGCTCCCTGTTTGGGGTCGCCACAGCGGATCATTTGGTCTGCATGTTTGGATTTGGCACAGGTTTGACCCCGGATTCCCTTCCTGACGCAACCCTCCCATTTAACCCGGGCCTGGGACCGGCACTGAGAGTTAACTCTTCAGTGGCTGGGTTAGCGCCCTGCCCGGGAATCGAACCCGGGTCACGGCAATAAGAGCAGACGTATAAAGTTAGTAAATTAAAAAGATAATAATAATTTAAAATCCCGTTGAGGAAAATGTTTGACGACGTCTGGCGTATAGAGGTGGAAACTGAACTGGAAAATACAGCTCTGGTGGTGATGTGATTGTTATATATCTGTTTCTTAAGTTATCAAAGGGAAATACTTTACCAAATTAAATCAGTCACAAGCTATGAGAAGCCGTATAGGACATAATACATACTCTCTCTCACACACACTATCATACACTCACACATACAACTATACTCTCTCAAACACACTATCATACCCTCACACACACACACACACATTATCATACCCTCACACACATACAATTATACTCACACACACACTATCATACCCTCACACAAACACAACTATAGTCTCACACACACACTATCATACCCTCACACACATACAATTATACTCACACACACACACTATCATACCCTCACACAAACACAACTATAGTCTCACACACACACTATCATACCCTCACACACATACTATCATACCCTCACACACATACAACTATACTCAGGAGTTTAATAATGGCAGTGAATGTAAGAGGGAAGGAGTGGGTGTGTAAGTGAACATAGTGGTGTGTGTGTGAGAGAGTTTGATTGAAACGGAAGGTGGTTTGATTGCAAAGGAAATAGCTCTAAATTCTCAGTTCCTGATTGGCTGATGATGAGGAATTTCACTGCTTTGACCCGCCTTCCCAATCAAGCAGTGAACAACATGGTGGATAGACAGCAACTTAATGAAGCCGTTAGTCTCTTAACTAACATTTTAAATTCACCATCGACTGTCACAACGATGTCACAAATGTTGGATGGTGGAACTGTGGAAAGTGGACACCCACACACACACACTGGGACAACTTCTAACGCTGCTGTTGATGAAGAAATGCGGCGAATTTTCCGAGCCGGATCAGCAGGTGTATCAGGGAGCAGTACTGTAACTTCAGCAGGAGTTAACCTTAATGTTAACGCAGAGACACGCCCCCGATATCTGACTCAGAAGTATTTCAGTGGTTGGACATCAAAGTCACGGAAGAGGTGAGGTCACTGAGTTAGCGATATCTTTTCTCTTTAATCTTCCATCATGTTTTTTTTAAAGCTATCCCTACCTGCAACTTTTAAGCTAACAGTAGCATTAGCTGCTACTTAAACACGATAGCGATGTTTTTTTTTTATTATTAATGACATTTTTTTGCCATAATTTTTACCTTTGAGGAATTTGTCAAACAAATCTGGATGAGACATTTGTCATTACCAGCGTTTTTAAAATGCATAGTTTTCTTAATGGAGTACTTTCGTGATTTAAATAATATTTAGGTCAGGTACTTGTCATTTTTACTTGAGCAAAACAAATTTAAATGGTGCTTTTACTTGTAATGGAGTCCTTTTTTTAGCCAGATACTTTTTAGCACTTAGCTATTGTCCTAATATGATGTTGTTATAATTATTATGTATACTTCTACTGTTACTACTACGAGTACATCGTAATAATAATAATAATAATATTAATAATAATAATAACCTTGACAGTATTTACAGTAATATGTTCATGTAATTTATTTAGGCCTACCACCCAAAATCACCCTAATTTCAATAAGGATGTGATGATATTACCTCATCCAGCATGGGATGAAGTTTGCAAGCACAAAACCAGAAGGAGACTTCATGAAAGTGGCTATATATTAAGTACCTTTGAAATGAGGAATGTGGGACTACAGGACAGTCATTACAGAGATAAGAGAAGCGTTCAAGGACAGACTTCCTGAGGATGTCAGGTATTATATTCAGGCTAAATATGTTATAGTTCATGAATTTGTTGCTGTTTAGGTTTTTAACTGAATTTTATTTTTACTTTGTCTTTTTCAGCATTGAACTTTTGATGCCATGTGGAAACAAATTGGTTTCTCCAAAGTTGCGTGAGGGACAGGAACTGAATGTCTTTATGATTCACAAAGTTTTCAGATCAAAGGCAGTGTACATTAAGCCATCATGCGTTCTTACAGTTCCGGTAAGCCATTAAAAAAGTAATGTAAAGCAGTACTTGCCATTTGGTTGAAGCATACAAGTTTTGCTTAAGATTCAAATGTTTTGTTTTAGTTCGAAAGCACTGATTCAGAAGACAGTTGTGTTGAGGTTGACACTACAACATCCAGTCATAATGGTACCACAGAGAATCACACCAGTGACTATATGACTACAAGGGCCAGGGGAAAACTAATTGCATCAAAGCAGCAGGTTTCTCATTGTCCCCTCTTCAGGAGGGCAAGAGCAAGCCTATCCACTGCATCCCAGGAAGAATCCAGTGACACCATGACTAGAGGGAACCAGTCCAGTAACACAGTGACCAGAATGAGCCAGCCAACTGCATCACAGCAAGCATCCAGTGACACCATGAACAGAGGGAACCAGCCCACTGCATCACAGCAAGCATCCAGTGACACCATGAACAGAGGGAACCAGCCCACTGCATCACAGCAAGCATCCAGTGACACCATGAACAGAGGGAACCAGCCCACTGCATCACAGCAAGCATCCACTGTCACTGATTTGGATGACAGAGTGATTCCAACCAACCAGCAGTGATGACTATGCTGTCTACCTTTCAATTATGGGTTCCATCTCTGATCTTTCTTCTGATGATGAGGAACTAAACCAGGCTATAATGGCCAGCCTTGAGAGTCATATGTAAGTGACTGGGTAATAATGACATTGTTAAATAAGTGAGGTAATTGCAGATATAACTGGTGTAACTTATTACAATTTTGCCTATTCACATGAACACCAGTCATGTTCCCAACATGCATATGTATAATATGTTATAATAGTAGTTTTAGATACAGTTGGTGCTGTTAATCATGTCATGTTAAAAATGGGATGACCTATGCCTTTTTGATATAGTTATGTATTTATAACACAATGTCCACAAAATATTCTCTTATCCATATCATAATGTTTCATAATGTTTATTTTTCATTTTTCCAGCAACAGGCCATCTGAATTCCAAAACACTGTATCAGCACAGGAGATACTGCTCAGTCTTGCATCTCAAATTGACAGCAGCCAAAGATGCAGGTTCAACATCAATAGGTCTTCAGTCCTTGATGGTGCTATTCGGGGCTTCAAGCGGTTGTCCTACAATCCCAAATACCAGATGTGCATCAAGTTTTCAGATGACTTGGGAATGGATGAAGAGGCTGTGGACCTTGGTGGCCCAAGGAGGGAATTTTTACGATTGCTCATGGAGGCCTTGGTGCTGTCACCATTGTTTGAGGGAAGGGACAGCAAACTGAATTTGGCCCTGGACAGTTCTGGTATATGCAATATACTGTATTTGTAATAATTTCTCAAGATTTCCTATTATACCAGCCATAGTTTTGCATGTTTCAATCTTCTCTTTTGTTTTCATGTCTATGTTTTCTCTAGCTTTAAGAGAAGATCGGTATTTTATTGCTGGTCGGGCTATTGCTGTAAGCCTAGTTCATGGCGGTCCTCCACCAGGTTTCATTTCACCAACGTTGTACTCTTGTCTAGTTGGTGGCATGTCCTCAGTGAAACCTGTCTTGGAAGACATTGCCGATTCTGACCTCTATGAGAAGGTTAAAAAGGTAAGTATATCATAGTGTGCAAATCTTGACAGCATTTTAAATCATTTTTAGGCCCCACTTTACAAAGAGAGCCATACTTTTTCAGGAAATCATTTTGTTCTCTCGAGAGAACTAAAATTTTCACATTCCATATCACTGCAGATCAGTGGTCCTTTGTGAACTTAAGTAATATGGGTTGTCCCACATAAACAAGCAGAATACTCCAAATATTGTTATGACTCAGAAGAGATTTAAATTATTCTGCAGAAGGAAAGCACCAGTCAAAATTACAGATTTTAAGCTTTCCCATTTGTCTATGTTTCAAAATTTCTTGCATATGTATTTTTTTTTTTATTTTTTTTAAGGTGTCAGATTGTACATCTTTGGATGACCTGTTACATGCCATAGAACCACTGCAAGACTACCTCGCAAATGCTGGATGTCTCAGGCCATTGAAACGCATCGAAGACAAAGACCTGTTGGTTCAGGACATTCTTATGTTTCAAGTGGTCCACCGAGTCTGTGGGGCATTTGAAAGGTTTGTGTTAGAAATCAGATTGGTTGTTTAGAAATCAAATTGGAGAGATTTTTGTCATTTGAATAAGTCGTAAGAACAATATTTTCACAATTCAGATATAAAACATGCAAAAAAAACCCCAAATTTGTTCATATATACCCATAGAGATTTAATAGATAATTTCAGATAGCATTTTGGATATTTACATTTTATTCTGTATTGGTGATGATCTTTTCTACCCTAACAATGAATGATTATGTCTCTTATTTTTATAGATTTAAGGAGGGACTAAAGACTCTTGGTGTTCTAGATGCCATCCAAATGAATCCAGACAGTTTTAGGCCTTTATTGTGCCATGAACCATCCCCATTCACTGCTGAAATGATGGATCACCTCTTCCACATCCGACTGTCTGAAATGGGAAGCAACAAAAGAAGAGCAGAGGAACTCGTCATACCATTTTGGAGGGATTACCTGCAGGATGTTGAAGGTAAATATTGCTGCTAGTCATGACAGTGTCTTTTGTTGTTGTTGGTCATTTCAAATGCACCCAGAGTTGCACCCAGACTGCTTGGGTCACATTTGCATTACAGTTGTAATTGTTCGTTTTCTCCTTTTTCCATTTTATATCGCACACTTTCCATTCATTGTTTTCTTCTAAATCTTTTAATACTTTTATTTGCTTCTGTTCTAGTTCCTTTCCTTGCTTTTATTTTTCATTCTCTTCATACTTGATTTTCATTACTCATTTTGCTGAAGTTGTAACTATGGTACCTTTAAATTATGATTGGGCTAAATTTTCATTGTTTTCTTTGTTGTTTTTTTGCTTGTTTTTCTGTGTGTTAGAGCAAGATGGGTCATCAAAGCTAGGTAAAATCCTAGCCTTTGCTAGAGGTGCAAATGTCATCCCTCCAGTTGGCTTCTTCCCTCAACCATCAGTTGAGTTCCTGCATGACCAATCCTTGGGCCCTAAATGTTGTTTGCCTATGGCAAACACTTGCATCAACTGCCTCAAGTTGCCACTGCTTGACACATATGATGATTTCAGAGAAAGCATGGACTTTGCATTAGGTAACACACAGGGATTTAGTAGAGAATAATTGGAGAACACCTGTTAAAGATGGTTCAGTTGGATTGTTTTTCTTTTAAAATATTTGCAAGGTACAGACAAGCACTGCAGTGGTTTTTCAAAAGATTTTCAGTAATAAATTTAGTTATTTATAAGCTGTGTAATCGTTTTCTACTATAATTTTTTTTCTGATTAACTAACTAAAGCCCAAATTTGAGCAGTACTTATTGAGTAGTTGGGAGTGTATTTTTGTTTTTAAGGTATGAACACAGTAGTGCAAATAAAATCCTAATGTTAGTTACTTTTTTTTTTTTTAGTTGTTACTGTTCAATAAGAAAATTAACCAGGCCTAAAAATAATTGTATGCCATGGTTACCATCATCACTCAGTGGGTCTAATGTTTCTTGAATCCTGTTCAAAACTGTTTGGTTGACATTAAAGTCATTTGCTGGAACAACAATGTTATTTTCAGTCTCTAAATGTAGAGGCGTGTCTTCAGTAAATCCCAATGTCTCATTTTCTGTAAAAATATTGTCAGTTGCTAAGTTACCAACTCCAGCACTATTAAGAACCCCTCTCTGCCACAATTGAAGAGGGGTTTGTCCTCCCTATGTAGATAATTCGTGGTTGTTCCACTGATTTCGGAACTCTGCGAACGCCCTTTGGACTCTTGGCAAGTAGATGTAGTGGAGACAAAAGAGATGGAGATCATTTGTGGAGTCCAATATGCCCTTATTTTCCATGAAGGTAAACAGGTTACTGAAGTGGAACGATACAACTCTGTTCAGCTCTGCCCATAACCGCTCTATCCTCTGATTGTGGACACTGCGTCCAGTAATGACACTGCATCTATTTAACCCCCTTCTTTCCAGCATATACCAGGCAACCCCTGTGTTCTCCATGCCGTGGTCACAGCATATTCTTAGGGGAAGGCCAAAGTTCTGCACACCAGTGCAAAACAATTCCAATACACTTGAGGCCCTGTTGTTATTGAGGCACTGTAAATATATGATGGTCCAACTAAAGCCATCTACACAACCATGAAAGACCATGCTCCACCTCACCAGTTTATGGTTCCCATCTATATGCCTGTGGGGAGAACAATTGTCAACAATTACAAAAAGATTTGCAGCCATGGTTAATTAACCTACTGTAGTTGGAGTTGAAAGGGTCAATTCCAATAAATCCATTTTTTTACCTCTCATTGCAAAAAATAAATGTCTAAGATATCTGCTTCCAGTCCACCACAGTGAGAAATGGAATTCAGTTTGTGGTACTGAAGATGTTAATGGAATTTGCAGTGGACAGTTAGGGTCTCCAGAGTATGAATGCTAATTATTTTAGTGGCCATTTTTATGCATTATCCTCAGCCTAAACTACATTTTTACCTCTGCTTTGTCTCTTTAATTATAACAAACTCTTGGGGTGATCTGTTCAGTCTCTGGTTCCATCCAGTAATTTTGCTCTATGTACATTTATGTAGTGTGACAGCCTGGTGACTGTGAACTTACAGCTTAGAGTACAGTAACATACGTTCAAAATAAAATGAGGTCAAATTCTTAATATTGACATAAATATTCTACTATTAACATAAGTATCAAATGTTGTTGACTGTTAATGGCTGCAAAAGTAAGAATATGTAAAACCATGGAGTACATTAGCAATTTGTGCATTTATATCTTGATAAAATAGTTCTTACCATAATTGATTGGGAGTTTGAACATTGTATATTCTTCGTCGAATTGCACGGCGGCAACGGAAGGCCCGTCCAAGGGGGTCAAGCTGTTGCAGGCAGTGTCTCACACGCCAGCGTTGTATCCTGATATGGCGTGATCTAAGGCCTCCTAACACATACCTTTCACCTGCATTTGGGGTGGTTTGAAGGATTTCACTGATAATGTCTGTTAAATCTTCATCAGACATTCCTGCGTAGGTCAGTGGTCCAATTTCAAGTTGCTGTCTGTGTCTGTACAGTGTCCTCCTGCTGATTCCAAAGCATACAGCTATTCTTTGCCAAGTCATTCCAAGGGACAAACAGTGAGTAATTTGCTCATGTAGTATGTTGTACTGAGGGCGTCCAGGATGACCATTTCTGAGTGTTGGGGGTAGTCTTGAATTAAACATAGCCCTTTGTCTAACTCCCACTGATCTTGAATTTTCATATGAATTTATAATGGGATAAAAACATGCATATAAGGCCTCCAATGCACCAAAAACTTCTTGATGGTTACTCCCTCCTAACTGCTGGGTAATTGAGAGAAAGGAAGAAATTGTTCTTGTGTATCCATTAAGCTCACCGAATAATCCGTCCAAAATCATGCTCTCATGTCCCATAGTATGAGATTCTCTTATAATATTCTCAACACACCGCAATGTATTAGTGAAAAAAATATAAATGTCTTCCTCATTACCATTTACTTCCACAAACAAAAACTGACTTTGGAAAAGAAGATAAATAAGTAGGAAAATCATGGTTGCTGCTATTCTAACAAAACTGTAGTTGTCTGTCCTTGAAAGTGCTGTTGCTTGAAATGCTCCTTGTAGCTCCAACTTGGCTAGCAGTGCTATAAGCTACAGACTTTTTTTCTAGGCTCTAAGCCAATCAGTGAATCAGGATTTAAAATATCTTCCTGTTTGATCAAACTAACTTCCTTTCTAATTATATTCTCTCTCACTTGCACTGTCATTCTTTTTCCACACACAATAACACTCTCACACAACACAAAAATCTGAGTGTGTTTGTAAGTATGATTGTGAAGGTAAGAGGGTATGATAGTGTCTGTGTGAGAGTATGATAGTGTGTGTGTGTGAGGGTATGATAGTGTGTATGTGAGGGTATGATAGTGTCTGTGTGAGGGTATGATAGTATGTGTGTGAGGGTATGATAGTGTGTGTGTATGAGTATAATTGTATGTGTGTGAGGGTATGATAGTGTGTGTGAGACTATAGTTGTGTTTGTGTGAGGGTATGATAGTGTGTGTGTGAGTATAATTGTATGTGTGTGAGGGTATGATAGTGTGTGTGTGTGTGTGTGTGAGAGCATGATAGTGTGTGTGTGAGGGTATGATAGTATGTGTGTGAGTGTATGATAGTGTGTGTGTGAGGGTATGATAGTGTGTGTGAGGGTATGATAGTGTGTGTGAGGGTATGATAGTGTCTGTGTGAGGGTATGATAGTGTCTGTGTGAGGGTATGATAGTGTCTGTGTGAGGGTGATAGTGTGTGTGTGAGGGTATGATAGTGTCTGTGTGAGGGTGATAGTATGTGTGTGAGTGTATGATAGTGTGTGTGTGAGGGTATGATAGTGTGTGTGAGGGTATGATAGTGTCTGTGTGAGGGTGATAGTGTGTGTGTGAGGGTATGATAGTGTGTGTGTGAGACTATAGTTGTGTTTGTGTGAGGGTATGATAGTGTGTGTGTGTGAGTATAATTGTATGTGTATGAGGGTATGATAGTGTGTGTGTGAGTGTATGATAATGTGTGTGTGTGTGAGAGCATGATAGTGTGTGTGTGAGGGTATAGTTGTGTGTGTAAGGGTATGATAGTGTGTTTGAGAGAGTATAATTGTATGTGTGTGAGTGTATGATAGTGTGTGTGAGAGAAAGTATGTATTATTTCCTATACGGCCTCTCATAACAAGCCGTGTAACATTTTCCAACCACCTCTTTACTTTGCACGTGCATATATTTACCAACCACATGAACAAACTTCCCATCATGCCTTCTACTCCATCGTCTTAAAGACACAGACATAATTACAGTACATGACAGTGATGATATTATGGTTTTTGATTTTTAGATGCAGTGCAGGACCAGGCAGTGGGACCTGTTCTGGACCAATCTCCTCCTAAATGCTCCAGAGCTCCTGAGGTAAAACTAAAAACATTTCTTATACTTTTACATCTAACCCTAAATTACATATTGGAAAAAAATTACAGTCTCTCAGTGTTAGGAGAGTTTTAGTTAAGTGACCACTGTTACATGATGTACTGTGCCCCTAAAATTAGCTTACCAGCAAGTACATTTTTTTTAAATAATGGAAAAAAAGATTTTATTTATAAACTTCATTTGCCCACAGTATATATATAGATGTATAGCGCTGATGGTTGTACATATCCCTTTAGCTGGAAGACAGAATGAGGGAGCTGGAGAGACTGCTCTATAAGGCAAACAGAGAATGTAAGCAGCAGAGGCTGTCTCACATCATCCTGCATGCACAGAACGACGAGATGAAGAAGATATTCCAACAGAAGGAGATGCTTCTGGAGGTCAGATCTCTTACATTTATGGCATTTGGATATGCATTGCTTATCCAGAGCAACTTTCACTTATCCCATTTAATACAATTGAGCAGTTGAGTTGAACCTTGCTCAAGGGCTCAATAGTGGAAGCTTGGAAATGCTGGGAATTAAACTCACAACTTTGTGAGTGGCAATCCAACACCCACTGAATTACCATTACCTCTTCCCTCAAGCCATGGCTGTATGGCTGCATGGCTGAATTGTGAACACACCCTGAATGGGATGGCACCCTGTATAGGAAGGCCAGGATGAACTTGCCTTTTGATACTGAAACTCTTATTTAAAATAACGGAAGGTAGCTATTAATGTCATCAATTTGATTCTTGTCTTTGTCTTATGGTCCCTTTAATGTGGACCCACTTTATAGGCTTGTCTCGCAACTGATGAATAGGTTTTGTGTGTATGAATATAAAGCTCACCAACTTAACTGCAAGTTCAACGTTTGTTGAACTTGCAGGCGTCTCTGGCTGATGCCCAGCAGAAGCACCAGAAGGCTCAGGAGACCATCATTCAGCTGGAGGAAGAGAAGTCAGAGCCGACAAACCTGGTGAACACACAGTTTTCCAGAGATCTGGAGCAGGGAGAAGAGCTCTGTCACTCTCGCCTTGAGATTGATGAGCTACAGAACGTAAGCAAGAAAAGCTTTGCTCTAATGAGTTTTATTTAAGAATTAATACATGATGGCTTATAGCACTGATTCTCAGTAAGAGTCCTTGTGACATTTTGAGGTTAGCTGCTGCAAACAAGTGCTTTTTACAATCATACAGCAAAATGGAAAGAAAGAAATTCCTGCATCCTGTAAATGATGCTGCTCAAACATATTGACTTTGTCAAACCTGACCCAAATCATGATAAGTAGCTGATGCAGAGGCTCCATCAGACATAAAGAACAAGCAGGATTTATTTCTGAATTCTCTATAGTATGTCAGTGAATGAGAAGTGTTTTTTAGATGTGAGTCAAGCAACATTAAAGTAAAAACAGTAAAACAAAATTCTCATACAGGTTTAATTACATCACAAGGTTAGTTATATGCACATTTTTTAAATATTCTAGGAGCATGAGCAAAATCAGGAGGCCCACAGTGCTCTGCTGTTGGAAAAGGAAGAGATGGTGATGGAGCTGACACACAAAGAAGTGCTGAAGGTAAATCTGTCTTCTTGCAAAACCATGACTGCTGTTGTGAACTCTTTTTGTGTGTGTTCTTGTATAGTTCAATTTGAGAATCACTATAGAAGTAATTAAAGTCGTGTTTGTTGAACTTGCAGACGTCTCTGGCTGATGCTGAGTTGAACAACCAGAAGGATCTGGAGTCCATCAGTCAGCTGGAGGAAGAGAAATCAGAGCTGACGAACCTGGTGGCCACACTGCGTTCCACAGTGCTGGAGCTGAGCGAAGAGCTCTGTAACTGTAACATTCAGATTGATAAGCTACGGAGTGTAAGCAAGAAAATCTTTGCTCTAATAAGTTTTGTTTTAGGATTAATACATGATGGTTGCAGCACTGATTCCCAATAAGAGTCCTGGTGACATTTTTGTGTTAGTTGCTGCAAACAAGTGCTTCTTAAAATCATACAGCAAAAGCTAAAGAAAAAAATCTTGCATCCTGTAAATGATGCTGCTCAAATATACTGACTTTGTCAAACCTGACCCAAATCATGATAAGTAGCTGATGCAGAGGCTCCATCAGACATAAAGAACAAGCAGGATTTATTTCTGAAATCTCTATAGTATGTCAGTGAATAAGAAGTGTTTTTAGATGTGAGTCAAGCAACATTAAAGTAAAAACAGTAAGATAAAATTCTCATACAGGTTTAATTACATCACAAGGTTAATTATATTCACATTTTTTCATATTTTAGGAGCATGAGCAAAACCAAGAGGCCCACCGCACCCAGCTGTTAGAAAATGAAGAGATAAAGAAGGAGCTGACAGACACAAAGGAAGTGCTGATGGTAAATCTGTCTTCTTGCAAAACCATGACTGCTGTTGTGAACTCTTTTTGTGTGTGTTCTTGTATAGTTAAATTTGAGTGTTGGTATAGAAGTAATGAAAGTTGTGTTTGCTGAACTTGCAGGCGTCTCTGGCTGATGCTGAGCTGAAGAACCAGAAGGATCTGGGGTCCATCAGTCAGCTGGAGGAAGAGAAATCAGAGCTGACGAAAAGGGTGAACAAACTGCGTTCCACAGTGCAGGAGCAGGGAGAAGAGCTCTGCAACCGTCACCTTCAGATTGATGAGCTACAGATAGTAAGCAAGAAAAGCTTTGCATGAAAGTCCCTGTTGAAATCATTTTCTTGCTGCATGAACCATTGCCCAGAATTAAGCCTCTTTTTCCAGCAACAAGCTCATGCCACCCTCCTGTCAGTGTGTTAACAGATGAAGAGGACCACTGAACTGTATGAAAAGGTAATGAATGTAGTAATGAATCCTTCTGGAATCACTTATAGGCCTAACATATAAAAACTACTTCTGGGCATTTAAAACACAAAATATTTTTATTGAGAATCAGCAGAATTATTATTACATTATTTTTTCTTTAGAGTTAGTCCAAAAAACAGTAAGTAAACAGCAAACAGCAAAGACAGAGACTGGTGTGGCTGCTTCTTAATAATGAACAGCCCCCCCAAAAAAATCCAGTCATCCTACCTGCCTTTAGTCTTCTTGTTTTCTTTGTCTTGCAAGACTGAGTTTACTTATACTTAAACAATTTTAATGATTTGCATTTTCAAGTCACAAGTCTATTTTACAGATTGTAAGTGAACATTTGCAGATGGAAACATTAAGCTCTTTTTCCCCATGTCTGTGTTTCAGGAGTTTGAGGAACAGCAATAGACTTACACTGCTGTCTAAGTCTAAGCAGATGAAAAAGAGAAGCTAACACAATAAAATAAATTGTTCATAATTTGTCTTTCATTGCTTTCTGTGTCCTTCTGTGTTTTCTTCAAAAATGGGTTCATCTAAGTGCTCCAGCAGAGGAATTTAGCCTCCATGGGCAACTCCATGGGATTTCAGAGGCGCAAGGGAACATGACACAAGGGTAGAGGCAGATGAGGCAGCTCTACCTAGCCCTCAAATTCTTCTTTTTCTACAACACTGCCACATGCCAGGCTGTTTGATTACAAAGGGTCCACTTTGGACTGGATGGTGGCCCTTAAGTCATCACCTGCCCATGCTGGTCATTAATTCAATAAAAATATATTTCATAACAGCAGTGGCATTAGGAAATTAAAAACAACATACTCTTGTAAAAAAATGCTTTTTATACCTTTTACTGACAATATTTTTTTTTAATTAAAGAACAATTAAATTGCAATTAACAATGCAGTAATCTTAACATTCTTCCAAATGTGAACAGATTCAATTAAATTAAGGACACACACAAATTTCTCTCGTTACTGGAGTGGTTTATCTCAGGAATTGTACTTTATTAAGTCATTTAAAAACAGTGTACCTTTACTAGAGTACATTTTCAGTGCTGTATCGGTACTTTAACTGCGCCATTTTTCCTCAACCTGCCGTCGCTACTTATGTTTACTTTTTCTCTCAACGGTGATTGGCTAATCAGAATAATCAGTCCCGTGACTCCCGTCCAATCAAATTGCGCATAGAAAACCTGCTGCATCAGATAACCAAACCCTGGATATAAAAAGTCTACACACCCCTGTTGAAATGGCAGGTTTTGTTGTGTAGGTCAAGGTTTTGGAATGGCCCAGCCAGAGTCCAGATTTAAATGCAATTGAAAGTCTGTGGGGTGATCTGAAGAGGGCTGTGTACAGGAGATGCCCAACCAATTTGACAGTGTTACCATGCTTTTAGAGGGATGAATGGCAAAATATTGACAAGTCAAGATGACTGTTGTGATAAAAACTTTAGTTTAGGGGTGTGCACACTTATGCAAACAGTTTATTGTACTTTTTTTTCAAACCAGTAAACTTCCTGATTATTCAATCCTCAGATGGCCTTTCTGACGCAACCCTGCCATTTTATCCAGGCTTGGGAGTGGCTAAACAAACAAATAAAAAACAATAATAATAATAATAATTACATGTAACCTTACACAGGTATGCAGTGAAATATATTTTGTCTATAAACAAAACAATAGTATTAGACCATTAAGTGCTATTTATTTCGTATTTTTTAGAAAAGGGTTCAATCTGATATTAAACTATTTACATAGTAATTTCAGTATTGTTTGTAAACATGTTTACTATAATCAGGTTCATACACTGTAAAAATGACTCTTAAGCCCAGTAAAATTGGCGGCTCGCACAGGAACATGATCCAGCCTGTAGGCCTGGTAGCTAAGCAGAGTTAGCACTGAGCCATATACACACATCTGAAAGTTAACAAGATTTTCAGTCACCACACTTCTTGGAAGTAGGCAAGTATCAAACAGTCTACAGAAAATAAAATCTCCTTAATAAATTGTGACGCTGTAAACATTGTTTCTGAATGTAGAAAGCAAGCAGAAAACTGGAACTGTAGATTTTACACGGTCAAATAGCTCATCTGTCCAAGCTGTGTAGCAGCCCAGCTAAAACGAATAAGGAAGACTGTGATGAGAGAAATAGTTATGTTTATTAACATTAGACTGTAAAAATACGTATTCACCTGCTATAGATTTTCACTGTACTAGTAGTAGAAGTAGTATTCATCTTCGTGGTGGTATTAACTCAAATAACTTAATTTAAAAAAAAAAAACAAAAAACAGCTTATTTTTACTGGCTGGAGAAACATTTTTTTAAGTAAAGACATGAAGTGAAATTCAGATTTTTCTGTAATGTCAGTTTAAGGGTTTTAGTAAAAAAATAAACTAAAATGTTAAGTGGGATATATTTACTGTTATAATTTTATAGACTTTAAGTGTAATATCACATCATTTTCTTTGCACAGAAAAGTAAAGTTTTTAATAATAAATAACCTTAGAAAATGTAGATTTTGTTTTGTTATGGTATATTTTTGTTTACGTATCCATAGTAAAAAAGTGTATTTTATAATTAAAATAAAACTATTAGACCATTAAACATTATTTATTGTTTTGTATTAATCTGATGTGAAACTATAGCCACCATGGTAAATGTACCTATTAAGCTCATCTATTAAGTTGATGTGTTTGTTACTGCATACCTCCTGTAATTTTAAGCTAATCAGACAATTGCACACACAAAGATACCCATCTGTTCTAGGGTTCACAAAGAAATCATAGCTTACTGAAAATCCCAAGGAATCATGGCCCTAGGATAAAGAGACCTTACTGGGCCATTCTATAAAAATCTGTATAAATGTTCAAAATCTATACACAGTCTGAGGTTTCTACAGCCTCACTAAGTCTGTTTTAAAGGACAAAGAGATCACCTGATTTAATGCAGACTTTATTTAGATAACTTTAACCATCTCAGATTTCTTATGAAACATGACGATGCCCCTGGTCATCAAGATGAAGTAAGAATTAACCTGAAATATAATTTCACAGAATAACACATTTATTACACCAAATCACAAAAGCAAAATTAGAAGAACTAAAGTAATGGCGTATTACTGCAGCTAACAGACTGGAGAAAATGTTCATATGGAATAAATAAATGAATGAATAAATAAATAATGTGCTTCATCTATAGCCTCATCACCAGCTCTGTATCTGTACACATCCCCACCTTCACGTTGCCTTTACCGCCGCCTAGTGGCTGTACAAGGATAAACATTCGCCGTACTTTTTGTACGGCGTCAAATTAGCGCCCTAAGTATCGTACTCGTAAAAAAAATGCAAATTACAGAATAGAAAACACAATTTAAAAAATAAAACTCGAAACGCTAGGAATTAAAAATAAACTCTTATTTTTTTGTGCTTATTTTACTCGGATGTTTGTTCTTTGCAAAAATCTCAAGTAGAGTTTTATGCAAATTAGGGGGCGGGATAAAAGTCTCCATTGGTCCACTGCTTCTCAACGTACTGCCCTTCTCTGGCCACTTAGTAAAGTGACGTCACTGACACGCGACTCTGCCGGTAGTGCTTGAACCTGTCTTGTGTCAGTGAGAAGGTTTAATTAATACGCTTAAAGCTTCTTCTCTGTTTGGATATTGTAGTATCGTGTCAGACCTCCTGTTATTATGCTAAAGAGTATTTTAATGAACTGGACAAGTGTATCATTGTACAATCATTAGCATCATAGCATAGCGTTATTGTTGTTGATTACTCTATTGTTGTAGAGTAGTGCGCTAGCAGCACTGAACTCGTGTTCAGTTTCATCATGATGAAATGTATACCTTTAAAGTAATGTCATTCACTTTGTGTTTACTCTTATCTCTGTATTAACCCAGACTCTTAATCAGAGTCCTGTATCACCATGTCCACAGGCTCAGGTCAGTCAGATACAGGGTCGGATACAGGCTCAGGTCAGTCAGATACAGGGTCGGATACAGGCTCAGGTCAGTCAGATACAGGGTCAGCAGGCTTAGGTCAGTCAGATTCAGGGTCAGCAGGCTCAGGTCAGTCAGATACAGGGTCAGCAGGCTCAGGTCAGTCAGATTCAGGGTCAGCAGGCTCAGGTCAGTCAGATACAGGGTCAGCAGGCTCAGGTCAGTCAGATACAGGGTCAGGGTCAGCAGGATCAGAGACGGACACATGCAATGTTCAGGTCGAGGCCAAGTGCATGCTGGTGGTGTAATGAAGCATAGATTCCCCGTGCAATGTTTTCAAGATGACCGTTAATAAAAGCTAGATCTGCAGTTTTCTATGAGTATATGAAAGTCTGCTGCATTTCTCTTCATGACACTTTTAGCTCTTTCCCCAATATTTTCAGGAGGCAGACTGCCTGTGGAAAAAGAAGAATAAACACTGCTTCCAGAAACCAGGAAAGATAACAGCTTTAGTCTGAATGTTCAGGGCTGCCATTACAGTAGTGTTCTTGTTGATAAAAGATGGACTTGTTTGATTTGTAAAATATAGTTTGTTTTGCATAATGTTTTAAAAGTATTCAACTCTGCACCTCTTTATTATCCTCACACAAAAAAAACACAATTATTGTGATCGATATTGAATCTTTTCCTCAAGCGCTCATTTGATGGACAGATGTTGAGAATTTTGTAATGGATTTCTTTAGTTTTGGAGGACACTGGAAATTTAAGATACATAGTTCAAATTTTATCAATGTCTTGTATGGAGAAAATCTGATTCATTGTATTCCTGTTCCAGAGAGTCGGATAAATTATGTTGGTGAGGTGATAGCACAGAAATTTGTTGACAAGATTTGGCTTTTTAAAATCTTTGCCATTAACATTAAGTAAAGGAAGGGTTGTAGCAGCTGATTGTGTTGTTAAGTGTATTTTTCTACCAGTAAAAGAAGTGAAGGCGGAATAGCCTTCAAAACAGAATCGAATTGGGATTCTGTGCCATTTAAGCTATATTTAATGCAAAATTGTTCGTCTTATGGTAAAGCCGTTATCATCCATCAAATGAGCCAGTGACCAAATATCCTTCTGCACCCATTTTTCAATATATATTGACTTTCTTCTATGTAGAATATATCTATTATTCCATATAGGAGTTCTATGTGGTGTAAAGTTATGACTGTATATCAGTTTCCAAACTAAAAGTGCCTGCTGGTGAAATGCTGATAGTTTAACTAACGGTAATCTGGGAATATGGAAGTCATATTTTTTCCAATATAAATGCCAAGAGTTGCTCAAGACGGGTTCAAACACTAACCGGCAGTGTCGCGTGTCAGTGACGTCACTTTACTGAGTGGCCAGAGAAGGGCAGTAGGTTGAGAAGCAGTGGACCAATGGAGACTTTTATCCCGCCCCCTAATTTGCATAAAACTTTCCTTGAGATTTTTGGAAAGAACAAACATCCGAGTAAAATAAGCACGGAAAATAAAAGTTTATTTTTTAATTCCTAACGTTTCGACTTTTATTTTTAAATTGTGTTTTCTATTCTGTAATTAGCGTGTTTTATTTTTTTTACGAGTACGATACTTAGGGCGATAATTTGACGCCATACAAAAAGATGTAATTATTTAACATTTTGTATGTTTATCCTTGTACAGCCACTAGGCGGCGGTAAAGGCAACGTGAAGGTGGGGATGTGTACAGATACAGAGCTGGTGATGAGGCTATAGATGAAGCACAATATGTAAACAAAAATATACAGTAACAAAACAAAATCTACATTTTCTAAGGTTATTTATTATTAAAAACTTTACTTTTCTGTGCAAAGAAAATGATGTGATATTACACTTAAAGTCTATAAAATTATAACAGTAAATATACCCCACTTAACATTTTAGTTTATTTTTTTTACTAAAACCCTTAAACTGACATTACAGAAAAATCTGAATTTCACTTCATGTCTTTACTTAAAAAAATGTTTCTCCAGCCAGTAAAAATAAGCTGTTTTTAAAAAAAAAAAAAAAAAAAAAAAATTAAGTTATTTGAGTTAATACCACCACGAAGATGAATACTACTTCTACTACTAGTACAGTGAAAATCAATAGCAGGTGAATACGTATTTTTACAGTCTAATGTTAATAAACATAACTATTTCTCTCATCACAGTCTTCCTTGTTCGTTTTAGCTGGGCTGCTACACAGCTTGGACAGATGAGCTATTTGACCGTGTAAAATCTACAGTTCCAGTTTTCTGCTTGCTTTCTACATTCAGAAACAATGTTTACAGCGTCACAGTTTATTAAGGAGATTTTATTTTCTGTAGACTGTTTGATACTTGCCTACTTCCAAGAAGTGTGGTGACTGAAAATCTTGTTAACTTTCAGATGTGTGTATATGGCTCAGTGCTAACTCTGCTTAGCTACCAGGCCTACAGGCTGGATCATGTTCCTGTGTGAGCCGCCAATTTTACTGGGCTTAAGAGTCATTTTTACAGTGTATGAACCTGATTATAGTAAACATGTTTACAAACAATACTGAAATTACTATGTAAATAGTTTAATATCAGATTGAACCCTTTTGCTATCTAAAAAATACAAAATAAAAAGCACTTAATGGTCTAATACTATAGTTTTGTTTATAGACGATTACTGGTTTGTTTATCTACTGGTTTGTTTTATTTATTGGTTTATTTGTTTTTTTCAATAAAGTTCATCATGTTTTATACAGTATGTTATAGTAATCATGTTGAAAATATGTGTATCAAATATGATATATATACCTCAGTCATCACTGTATTGAGTCATGATGCAATCTGCATTATTCCTGCCACAATGCCAAATACAAAGTTTTTATTCTTTAATTAAACTAATAAAAAAAATTAAAATGTCCTTAATTTAATTGAATCTGTTCACATTTGGAAGAATGTTAAGATTACTGCATTGTTAATTGCAATTTAAATGTTCTTTAATTAAAAAGAAAATACTGTCAATAAAAGGTATAAAAAGCATTTTTTTGCTTTGAGTTTTAAAACTCATACAAGAGTATGTTTTTCATTTCCTAATGCCACTGCTGTTTCATTACAGAAGGCAATGAAAAGACAAATTATGAACAATTTATTTTATTGTGTTAGCTTCTCTTTTTCATCTGCTTAGACTTTGACAGTGGTGTAAGTCTATTGCTGTTCCTCAAACTCCTGAAACACAGACATGGGGGGGAAAAAGAGCTTAATGTTTCCATCTGCAAATGTTCACTTCCATTCTGTAAAAAAGACTTGAAAATGCAAATCATTAAAATTGTTTAAGTATAAGTAAACTCAGTCTTGCAAGACAAAGAAAACAAGAAGACTAAGGCAGGTAGGATGACTGGATTTTTTTGGGGGGGCTGTTCATTATTAAGAAGCAGCCACACCAGTCTCTGTCTTTGCTGTTTGCTGTTTACTTACTGTTTTTTGGACTAACTCTGAAGAAAAAATAATGTAATAATAATTCTGCTGATTCTCAATAAAAATATTTCGTGATTTAAATGCCCAGAAGTAGTTTTTATATGTTAGGCCTATAAGTGATTCATTACTTCATTCATTACCTTTTCATACAGTTCAGTGGTCCTCTTCATCTGCTAACACTCTGACATGAGCTTGTTGCTGCTGCTCAGACTCCTAAAACACAGCCATGAGGAAAAAGAGGTCAAAAATCGTGGGCTTAATTGTGGGCAATGGTTCATGCAGCAAGAAAATTATATAACTTCTATACAATGTATATATAATTTAACTATACAAGAACACACACACAAACAGTTCATAACAGCAGTCATGGTTTTGCAAGAAGACAGATTTACCTTCAGCACTTCCTCTTTGCGTGTCAGGTCCATCACCATCTCTTGCTTTTCCAACAGCAGAGCACTGTGGGCCTCCTGATTTTGCTCCTGCTCCTAGAATATTTAAAAAATGTGAATATAACTAACCTTGTGATGTAATTAAACCTGTATGAGAATTTTGTCTTACTGTTTTTACTTTAATGTTGCTTGCATCACATCTAAAAAACACTTCTCATTCACTGACATACTATAGAGATTTCAGAAATAAATCCTGCTTGTTCTTTATGTCTGATGGAGCCTCTGCATCAGCTACTTATCATGATTTGGGTCAGGTTTGACAAAGTCAATATGTTTGAGCAGCATCATTTACAGGATGCAGGAATTTCTGTCTTTCCCTTTTGCTGTATGACTGTAAAAAGCAGTTGTTTGCAGCAACTAACACAAAAATGTCACCAGGACTCTTCCTGAGAATCAGTGCTGCAAGCCATCATGTATTAATTCTTAACTAAAACTCATTAGAGAAAAGCTTTTCTTTCTTACGTTCTGTCCCTCATCACTCCCAGAAAGAGACTGATAAAGCTCTTCTTCCAGCTCCTGCACTGTGGAACACAATTTGTTCACACTTTTCGTCAGCTCTGATTTCTCTTCCTCCAGCTGACTGATGGACTCCAGAGCCTTCTGGTTCTTCAGCTCAGCATCAGCCAGAGACGCCTGCAAGTTCAACAAACACAGCTTTAATTACTTCTATACTGACTCTCAAATTTAACTATACAAGAACACACACACAAAGAGTTTACAACAGCAGTCATGGTTTCACAAGACATTTACCTTCAGCAGTTCCGTTGTGTGTGTCAACTCCTTCTTCATCACTTCATATTGCAACAGCAGGGTGCTGTGAGCCTCTTGCTTTTGCTCATTCTCCTAAAACATTAAAAAACGTGCATATAACTAACCTTGTGATGTAATTAAACCTGCATGAGAATTTTGTCTTACTGTTTTTCCTTTAATGTTGCTTACATCACATTAAAAAAAAAACGCTTCTCATTCACTGACATACTTTAGAGATTTCAGAAATAACTGATTGGTCGAAGAAGTAGAGGAGGCAGAAGAGTGCGTAGACAGAGAGAGAAGAGGAAAGGTAAGAGTGTAGGACTGAGAATAGGGACTCTGAATGTTGGTATTATGACAGGGAAAGGAAGACAGCTGGCTGAGATGATGGAGAGAAGGAATGTGGATATACTGTGTGTACAGGACACCAGGTGGAAGGGTAGCAAGGCTCGTAGTATAGGAGCAGGATTCATGCTGTTTTATTATGGTGTGGATAGTAAGAGAAATGGGGTAGGTGTAGTCCTGAAGGAGGAGTGTGTGAGGAATGTTCTGCAGGTGAAGAAAGTGTCAGACAGGGTGATGAGTCTGAAGTTAGAGATTGAAGGGGTGATGTTGAATGTTGTTAGTGGTTATGCCCCACAGGTAGGTTGTGAGTTAGAGGAGAAAGAGAGATTCTGGAGTGAATTAGATGAGGTGATAGAGAGTATTCCCACGGGTGAGAGTGGTGACAGGAGCAGATTTTAATTTAAACAAGGGTGGACAGGATTAGGAACCAGTACATCAGAGGGACAGCTCATGTTGGACGTTTGGGGGACAAAGTTAGGGAGGCCAGATTAAGATGGTTTGGACATGTTCAGAGGAGGGAGAGTGAGTATATTGGTAGGAGAATGTTGGACATGGAGCTGCCAGGCAGGAGGCAATGAGGAAGGCCAAAGAGGAGGTATATGGATGTAATAAATGAGGATATGAAGCTAGTGGGTACAAGTGTTGAGGATGCAGAAGATAGGGATAGGGGGAGAGAGACTATTCGCTGTGGGAATCCCTGAAGGGAAAAGCTGAAAAAAGAAGAAGTTCTTTATGTCTGATTGAGCCTCTGCATCAGCTACTTATCATGATTTGGGTCAGGTTTGACAAAGTCAATATGTTTGAGCAGCATCATTTGCAGGAATTTCTGTCTTTCCCTTTTGCTGTATGATTGTAAAAAGCAGTTGTTTGCAGCAACTAACACAAAAATGTCACCAGGACTCTTACTGAGAATCAGTGCTGCAAGCCATCATGTATTAATCCTAAAACAAAATTCATTAGAGCAAAGATTTTCTTGCTTACGTCCTGTAGCTCATCAATCTGAAGGTGACAGTTACAGAGCTGTTCTCCCAGCTCCTGCACTGTGGAACGCAGTTTGTTCACCCTTTTCGTCAGCTCTGATTTCTCTTCCTCCAGCTGAATGATGGACTCCAGAGCCTTCTGGTTCTTCAGCTCAGCATCAGCCAGAGACACCTGCAAGTTCAACAAACACAGCTTTAATTACTTCTATACCTACTCTCAGTTACATTTATTGCTTTGGGGAACAAAAAAAATACATTTTCCCAAGATTTAACTATATTTGAAGAAACGAAAAGCTTACAACAGCAGTCATGGTTTCACAAGACATTTACCTTCAGCAGTTCCGTTGTGTGTGTCAAATCCTTCTTCATCACTTCATATTCCAACAGCAGGGTGCTGTGAGCCTCTTGCTTTTGCTCATTCTCCTAAAACATTAAAAAACGTGCATATAACTAACCTTGTGATGTAATTAAACCTGCATGAGAATTTTGTCTTACTGTTTTTCCTTTAATGTTGCTTGCATCACATTAAAAAAAAACGCTTCTCATTCACTGACATACTTTAGAGATTTCAGAAATAACTGATTGGTCGAAGAAGTAGAGGAGGGAGAAGAGTGCGTAGACAGAGAGAGAAGAGGAAAGGTAAGAGTGTAGGACTGAGAATAGGGACTCTGAATGTTGGTATTATGACAGGGAAAGGAAGACAGCTGGCTGAGATGATGGAGAGAAGGAAGGTGGATATACTGTGTGTACAGGACACCAGGTGGAAGGGTAGCAAGGTTCGTAGTATAGGAGCAGGATTCATGCTGTTTTATTATGGTGTGGATAGTAAGAGAAATGGGGTAGGTGTAGTCCTGAAGGAGGAGTGTGTGAGGAATGTTCTGGAGGTGATGAGAGTGTCGGACAGGGTGATGAGTCTGAAGTTAGAGATTGAAGGGGTGATGCCCCACAGGTAGGTTGTGAGTTAGAGGAGAAAGAGAGATTCTGGAGTGAATTAGATGAGGTGATAGAGCGGATTCCCACGGGTAAGAGTGGTGACAGGAGCAGATTTTAATGGACATGTTGGTGAGGGGAACACAGGTGATGAGGAGGTGATGGGCAAGTTCGGACTTAAGGAAAGGAACCTTGAAGGACAGATAGTAGTGGATCTTGCTAAGAGGATGGACATGGCTGTGGTTAACATTCATTTTCAGAAGAGGGAGGAGCATAGAGTGACATACAAGAGTGGAGGTAGGAGCACACAGGTAGACTACATCATATGTAGAAGAAGCAATCTGAATGAGATTAGTGACTGTAAAGTGGTATTGGGAGAGAGTGTAGCCAGACAACATTGGTTGGTGGTGTGTAGGATGACTTTTTGATGGTCTGTAAGAAGAAGAGGTCAAAGATAGAGATAGAGAAGACAACCAAGTGGTGGAGGCTGAAAAAGAAGGAAGGTTGTGAGGAATTTAGACTGAAGTTGAGGCAGGCTCTGGGTGGTCAGGTAGTGCTGCCAGATGACTGGGAAACTACAGCAGAAGTGATCAGGGAGACAGGAAGAAAGGTGCTGGGTGTGTCATGTGGAAGGAGGAAAGAAGATAAGGAGACTTGGTGGTGGAATGAGGAAGTTCAGGAGAGTATTCAGAGGAAGAGGTTAGCCAAGAAGAAGTGGGACATGGACAGGACTGAAGAGAATAGACAGGAATACAAGGAGTTACAGCACAGAGTGAAGAGGGAGGTGTCTAAGGCCAAGCAGAAGGCAAATGATGAGTATATACACTAGGTTGCAACAACTATAGGGGGATAAAGTTGATGAGCCATACAATGAAGCTATGGGAAAGAGTGGTGGAAGCTAGGTTAAGGAAGGTAGTGTAAATTTGTGAGCAGCAGTATGGCTTCATGCCCAGAAAGAGCACAACAGATGCAATTTTTGCTCTGAGAATGTTGATGGAGAAGTATAGGGATGGTCAGAGAGAGTTGCACTGTGTGTTTGTAGACTTGGAGAAAGCGTATGACAGGGTGCCAAGAGAAGAGCTGTGGCACTGTATGAGGAAGTCAGGAGTAGCAGAGAAGTATGTCAGAGCGGTGCAGGACATGTATGACAGGAGCAGGACAGTGGGAAGGTGTGCTGTAGGTCAGACAGAGGTGTTCAAAGTGGAGGTGGGACTGCATTAGGGATCGGCTCTGAACCCCTTCCTGTTTGCTATGGTGATGGACCAGTTGTCAGAGGAGGTCAGACAGGAGTCTCCTGGGACAATGATGTTTGCAGATGACATTGTGATCTGTAGTGAGAGCAGGGAGCAGGTGGAGGAAAACCTGGAGAGATGGAGGTTTGCGCTGGAGAGAAGAGGAATGAAAGTCAGTCGTAGTAAGACTGAGTACATGTGTGTGAATGAAAGGGAGGGAAGTGGAACAGTAAGATTACAGGGTGAAGAGGTGAAGAAGGTTTAAGTACTTGGGGTCAACAGTCCAGAGTAATGGAGAGTGTGGGAAAGAGGTAAAGAAGTGAGTGCAGACAGGTTGGAGAAAGGTGTACAGGACAGTGGTGAGACTGGCCATGCTGTATGGTTTAGAGACAGAATCACTGAGGAAGAGACAGGAGTCAGAGCTGGAGGTAGCAGAGCTGAAGATGTTGAGGTTCTCTTTGGGAGTGACAAGGTTGGACAGGATTAGGAACCAGTACATCAGAGGGACAGCTCATGTTGGACGTTTGGGGGACAAAGTTAGGGAGGCAGATTAAGATGGTTTGGACATATTCATAGGAGGGAGACTGAGTATATTGGTAGGGGAATGTTGGACATGGAGCTGCCAGGCAGGAGGCAAAGAGGAAGGCCAAATAGGAGGTATATGGATGTAATAAATGAGGATATGAAGCTAGTGGGTGTAAGTGTTGAGGATGCAGAAGATAGGGATAGGGGGAGAGAGACTATTCGCTGTGGCAATCCCTGAAGGGAAAAGCCGAAAGAAGAAGTTCTTTATGTCTGATGGAGCCTCTGCATCAGCTACTTATCATGATTTGGGTCAGGTTTGACAAAGTCAATATGTTTGAGCAGCATCATTTGCAGGAATTTCTTTCTTTCCCTTTTGCTGTATGATTGTAAAAAGCAGTTGTTTGCAGCAACTAACACAAAAATGTCACCAGGACTCTTATTGGGAATCAGTGCTGCAAGCCATCATGTATTAATCCTAAAACAAAATTCATTAGAGCAAAGATTTTCTTGCTTACGTCCTGTAGCTCATCAATCTGAAGGTGACAGTTACAGAGCTGTTCTCCCAGCTCCTGCACTGTGGAACGCAGTTTGTTCACCCTTTTGTTCAGCTCTGATTTCTCTTCCTCCAGCTGAATGATGGACTCCAGAGCCTTCTGGTTCTTCAGCTCAGCATCAGCCAGAGACGCCTGCAAGTTCAACAAACACAGCTTTAATTACTTCTATACCTACTCTCAGTTACATTTATTGCTTTGGGGAACAAAAAAAAATACATTTTCCCAGGATTTAACTATATTTGAAGATACAAAAAGCTTACAACAGCAGTCATGGTTTCACAAGACATTTACCTTCAGTAATTCTGTTGTGTGTGTCAACTCCTTCTTCATCACTTCATATTCCAACAGCAGGGTGCTGTGAGCCTCTTGCTTTTGCTCATTCTCCTAAAACATTAAAAAACGTGCATATAACTAACCTTGTGATGTAATTAAACCTGCATGAGAATTTTGTCTTACTGTTTTTCCTTTAATGTTGCTTGCATCACATTAAAAAAAAAACGCTTCTCATTCACTGACATACTTTAGAGATTTCAGAAATAACTGATTGGTCGAAGAAGTAGAGGAGGGAGAAGAGTGCGTAGACAGAGAGAGAAGAGGAAAGGTAAGAGTGTAGGACTGAGAATAGGGACTCTGAATGTTGGTATTATGACAGGGAAAGGAAGACAGCTGGCTGAGATGATGGAGAGAAGGAATGTGGATATACTGTGTGTACAGGACACCAGGTGGAAGGGTAGCAAGGTTCGTAGTATAGGAGCAGGATTCATGCTGTTTTATTATGGTGTGGATAGTAAGAGAAATGGGGTAGGTGTAGTCCTGAAGGAGGAGTGTGTGAGGAATGTTCTGGAGGTGATGAGAGTGTCGGACAGGGTGATGAGTCTGAAGTTAGAGATTGAAGGGGTGATGCCCCACAGGTAGGTTGTGAGTTAGAGGAGAAAGAGAGATTCTGGAGTGAATTAGATGAGGTGATAGAGCGGATTCCCACGGGTGAGAGTGGTGACAGGAGCAGATTTTAATGGACATGTTGGTGAGGGGAACACAGGTGATGAGGAGGTGATGGGCAAGTTTGGACTTAAGGAAAGGAACCTTGAAGGACAAATAGTAGTGGACTTTGCTAAGAGGATGGACATGGCTGTGGTTAACATTCATTTTCAGAAGAGGGAGGAGCATAGAGTGACTTACAAGAGTGGAGGTAGGAGCACACAGGTATGTAGAAGAAGCAATCTGAAAGAGATTAGTGACTGTAAAGTGGTATTGGGAGAGAGTGTAGCCAGACAACATAGGTTGGTGGTGTGTAGGATGACTTTTTGATGGTCTGTAAGAAGAAGAGGTCAAAGATAGAGATAGAGAAGACAACCAAGTGGTGGAAGCTGAAAAAGAAGGAAGGTTGTGAGGAATTTAGACTGAAGTTGAGGCAGGCTCTGGGTGGTCAGGTAGTGCTGCCAGATGACTGGGAAACTACAGCAGAAGTGATCAGGGAAACAGGAAAAAAGGTGCTGGGTGTGTCGTGGAAAGAGGAAAGAAGTTAAGGAGACTTGGTGGTGGAATGAGGAAGTTCAGGATAGTATTCAGAGGAAGAGGTTAGCCAAGAAGAAGTGGGACATTGACAGGACTGAAGAGAATAGACAGGAATACAAGGAGTTACAGCACAGAGTGAAGATGAAGGTGTCTAAGGCCAAGCAGAAGGCATATGATGAGTATATACACTAGGTTGCAACAACTATAGAGGGATAAAGTTAATGAGCCATACAATGAAGCTATGGGAAAGAGTGGTGGAAGCTAGGTTAAGGAAGGTAGTGCAAATTTGTGAGTAGCAGTATGGCTTCATGCCCAGAAAGAGCACAACAGATACAATTTTTGCTCTGAGAATGTTGAAGGAGAAGTATAGGGATGGTCAAAGTGAGTTGCACTGTGTGTTTGTAGACTTGGAGAAAGCGTATGACAGGGTGCCAAGAGAAGAGCTGTGGTACTGTATGAGGAAGTAAGGAGTAGCAGAGAAGTATGTCAGAGTGGGGCAGGACATGTATGAGAGGAGCAGGACAGTGGGAAGGTGTGCTGTAGGTCAGACAGAGGAGTTCAAAGTGGAGGTGGGACTGCATTAGGGATCGGCTCTGAGCCCCTTCCTGTTTGCTATGGTGATGGACCAGTTGTCAGAGGAGGTCAGACAGGAGTCTCCTTGGATAATGATGTTTGCAGATGACATTGTGATCTGTAGTGAGAGCAGGAAGCAGGTGGAGGAAAACCTAGAGAGATGGAGGTTTGCGCTGGAGAGAAGAGGAATGAAAGTCAGTCGTAGTAAGACTGAGTACATGTGTGTGAATGAAAGGGAGGGAAATGGAACAAGTAAGGGTGAAGAGATGAAGAAGGTTTAAGTACTTGGGGTCAACAGTCTAGAGTAATGGAGAGTGTGGGAAAGAGGTAAAGAAGTGAGTGCAGGCAGGCTGGAATGGGTGGAGAAAGGTGTTGGGAGTTCTGCGTGATAGAAAAATATCGGCGAGAATCAAGGGGAAGGTGTACAGGACAGTGGTGAGACCGGCCATGCTGTATGGTTTAGAGACAGAGTCACTGAGGAAGAGACAGGGGTCAGAGCTGGAGGTAGCAGAGCTGAAGATGTTGAGGTTCTCTTTGGGAGTGACAAGGTTGGACAGGATTAGGAACCAGTACATCAGAGGGACGGCTCATGTGGGACATTTGGGGGACAAAGATAGGGAGGCCAGATTAAGATGGTTTGGACAAGTCCAGAGGAGGGAGAGTGAGTATATTGGCAGGAGAATGTTGGACATGGATCTGAGTGGCACGAGACAAAGAGGAAGGCCAAATAGGAGGTATATGGATGTAATAAATGAGGATATGAAGCTAGTGGGTACAAGTGTTGAGGATGCAGAAGATAGGGATAGGTGGAGAGAGACTATTCGCTGTGGCAATCCCTGAAGGGAAAAGCCGAAAGAAGAAGAAGAAGTTCTTTATGTCTGATGGTGCCTCTGCATCAGCTACTTATCATGATTTGGGTCAGGTTTGACAAAGTCAATATGTTTGAGCAGCATCATTTGCAGGATGCAGGAATTTCTTTCTTTCCCTTTTGCTGTATGATTATAAAAAGCACTTGTTTGCAGCAACTAACACAAAAATGTCACCAGGACTCTTATTAGGAATCAGTGCTGCAAGCCATCATGTATTAATCCTAAAACAAAAAACAAAACTCATTAGAGCAAAGATTTTCTTGCTTACATCCTGTAGCTCATCAATATCAGAGTGACAGTTACAGAGCTCTTCTCCTAGCTCCTGCACTGTGGAACGTAGTTTGTTCACCCTTTTCTTCAGCTCTGATTTCTCTTCTTCCAGCTGACTGATGGACTCCAGAGCCTTCTGGTTCTTCAGCTCAGCATCAGCCAGAGACGCCTGCAAGTTCAACAAACACAGTTTTAATTACTTCTATACTGACTCTCAGTTACATTGATTGCTTTGGGGAACAACAACAACAAAAAATTTCCCAAGATTTAACTATATTTGAAGATACAAAAAGCTTACAAAAGCAGTCATGGTTTCACAAGACATTTACCTTCAGCACTTCCTTTGTGTCTGTCAGCTCCTTCTTCATCTCTTCATATTCCAACAGCAGGACACTATTGGTATCCTGGCTTTGACCACATAACTAAAAGGTTAAAAAAAAGTGCATATAACTACCTTGTGATGTAATTAAACCTGCATGAGAATGTTTTCTTACTGTTTTTACTTTAATGTTGCTTGCATCATATCTAAAAAACACTTCTCATTCACTGACATACTACAGAGATTTCAGAAATAAATCCTGCTTGTTCTTTATGTCTGATGGAGCCTCTGCATCAGCTACTTATCATGATTTGGGTCAGGTTTGACAAAGTCAATATGTTTGAGCAGCATCATTTACAGGATGCAGGAATTTCTGTCTTTCCCTTTTGCTGTATGATTGTAAAAAGCAGTTGTTTGCAGCAGCTAACACAAAAATGTCACCAGGACTCTTATTGGGAATCAGTGCTGCAAGCCATCATGTATTAATCCTAAAACAAAACTCATTAGAGAAAAGATTTTCTTGCTTACTATCTGTAGCTCATCAATCTGAAGGTTACAGTTACAGAGTTCTTCTCCCTGCTCCTGCACTGTGGAACGCAGTGTGGCCACCAGGTTCGTCAGCTCTGATTTCTCTTCCTCCAGCTGACTGATGGACTCTAGACCCTTCTGGATCTTCAACTCAGCATCAGCCAGAGACGCCTGCAAGTTCAACAAACACGGCTTTACTTCTATAATGACGCTGAAATTTAACTATATAAGAACACACACACACACACACAGAGTTCACAACATTAGTCATGGTTTCACAAGACATTTACCTTCAGCACTTCCTTTGTGTTTGTCAACTCCTTCTTCATCTCTTCATATTCCAACAGCAGGGTGCTGTGAGCCTCTTGCTTTTGCTCATTCTCCTAAAACATTAAAAAAATGTGCAAATAACTAACCTTGTGATGTAATAAAACCTGTATGAGAATTTTGTCTTACTGTTTTACTTTAATGTTGCTTGCATCACATTAAAA
This sequence comes from Hemibagrus wyckioides, assembly GCF_019097595.1. Taxonomy (NCBI): domain Eukaryota; kingdom Metazoa; phylum Chordata; class Actinopteri; order Siluriformes; family Bagridae; genus Hemibagrus; species Hemibagrus wyckioides. The sequence goes on along the minus strand of NC_080721.1, from coordinate 10,952,305 downwards.
AAACACTTCTCATTCACTGACATACTATAGAGATTTCAGAAATAAATTCAGCTTGTTCTTTATGTCTGATGGAGCATCTGCATCAGCTACTTATCATGATTTGGGTCAAGTTTGACAAAGTCAATATGTTTGAGCAGCATCATTTACAGGTTTCAGGAATTTCTGTCTTTCCCTTTTGCGGTATGATTGTAAAAAGCACTTGTTTGCAGCAACTAACACAAAAATGTCACCAGGACTCTTACTGAGAATCAGTGCTCCAAGCCATCATGTATTAATCCTAAAACAAAACTCATTAGAGCAAAGATTTTCTTGCTTACTATCTGTAGCTCATCAATATCAGAGTGACAGTTGCAGAGCTCTTCTCCCAGCTCCTGCACTGTGGAACGCAGTTTGTTCACCCTTTTCGTCAGCTCTGATTTCTCTTCCTCCAGCTGACTGATGGACTCCAGATCCTTCTGGTTCTTCAGCTCAGCATAAGCCAGAGACACCTGCAAGTTCAACAAACACAACTTTAATTACTTCTATACCAACACTCAAATTTAACTATACAAGAACACACACACAAACAGTTCACAACAGCAGTCATGGTTTTGCAAGAAGACAGATTTACCTTCAGCACTTCCTTTGTGTCTGTCAGCTCCTTCTTTAGCTTTTCATTTTCTAACAGCAGGGTGCGGTGGGCCTCCTGGGTTTGCTCATGCTCCTAAAATATAAAAAAATGTGAATATAACTAACCTTGTGATGTAATTAAACCTGTATGAGAATTTTGTCTTACTGTTTTTACTTTAATGTTGCTTGCATCACATTAAAAAAACACTTCTCATTCACTGACATACTATAGAGATTTCAGAAATAAATCCTGCTTGTTCTTTATGTCTGATGGAGCCTCTGCATCAGCTACTTATCATGATTTGGGTCAGGTTTGACAAAGTCAATATGTTTGAGCAGCATCATTTACAGGATGCAGGAATTTCTGTCTTTCCCTTTTGCTGTATGATTGTAAAAAGCAGTTGTTTGCAGCAACTAACACAAAAATGTCACCAGGACTCTTACTGAGAATCAGTGCTCCAAACCATCATGTATTAATCCTAAAACAAAACTCATTAGAGCAAAGATTTTCTTGCTTACTATCTGTAGCTCATCAATATCAGAGTGACAGTTACAGAGCTCTTCTCCCAGCTCCTGCACTGTGGAACGCAGTTTGTTCACCCTTTTCGTCAGCTCTGATTTCTCTTCTTCCAGCTGACTGATGGACTCCAGAGCCTTCTGGTTCTTCAGCTCAGCATCAGCCAGAGACGCCTGCAAGTTCAACAAACACAGTTTTAATTACTTCTGTACTGACTTTCAGTTACATTTATTGCTTTGGGGAACAACAACAAAAAAATTTTCCCAAGATTTAACTATATTTGAAGATACAAAAAGCTTACAAAAGCAGTCATGGTTTCACAAGACATTTACCTTCAGCATTTCCTTTGTGTCTGTCAGCTCCTTCTTCATCTCTTCATAATCCAACAGCAGGACACTATTGGTATCCTGGCTTTGACCACATAACTAAAAGGTTAAAAAAATGTGCATATAACTAACCTTGTGATGTAATTAAACCTATATGAGAATTTTATCTTACTGTTTTTACTTTAATGTTGCTTGCATCACATCTAAAAAACACTTCTCATTCACTGACATACTATAGAGATTTCAGAAATAAATCCTGCTTGTTCTTTATGTCTGATGGAGCCTCTGCATCAGCTACTTATCATGATTTGGGTCAGGTTTGACAAAGTCAATATGTTTGAGCAGCATCATTTACAGGATGCAGGAATTTCTGTATTTCCGTTTTGCTGTATGATTGTAAAAAGCACTTGTTTGCAGCAACTAACACAAAATTGTCACCAGGACTCTTATTGGGAATCAGTGCTGCAAGCCATCATGTATTAATCCTAAAACAAAACTCATTAGAGCAAATTTTTTCTTGCTTACTATCTGTAGCTCATCAATATCAGAGTGACAGTTGCAGAGCTCTTCTCCCAGCTCCTGCACTGTGGAACGCAGTGTGGCCACCAGGTTCGTCAGCTCTGATTTCTCTTCCTCCAGCTGACTGATGGACTCTAGACCCGTCTGGATCTTCAACTCAGCATCAGCCAGAGACGCCTGCAAGTTCAACAAACACGGCTTTACTTCTATAATGACACTGAAATTTAACTATATAAGAACACACACACACAAAGAGTTCACAACAGCAGTCATGGTTTCACAAGACATTTACCTTCAGCACTTCTGTTGTGTGTGTCAACTCCTTCTTCATCTCTTCATATTCCAACAGCAGGGTGCTATGAGCCTCTTGCTTTTGCTCATTCTCCTAAAACATTTAAAAATATGTGCAAATAACTAACCTTGTGATGTAATTAAACCTGTATGAGAATTTTGTCTTACTGTTTTTCCTTTAATGTTGCTTGCATCACATTAAAAAAACACTTCTCATTCACTGACATACTATAGAGATTTCAGAAATAAATCCTGCTTGTTCTTTATGTCTGATGGAGCCTCAGCATCAGCTACTTATCATGATTTGGGTCAGGTTTGACAAAGTCAATATGTTTGAGCAGCATCATTTACAGGATGCAGGAATTTCTGTATTTCCGTTTTGCTGTATGATTGTAAAAAGCACTTGTTTGCAGCAACTAACACAAAATTGTCACCAGGACTCTTATTGGGAATCAGTGCTGCAAGCCATCATGTATTAATCCTAAAACAAAACTCATTAGAGCAAATTTTTTCTTGCTTACTATCTGTAGCTCATCAATATCAGAGTGACAGTTGCAGAGCTCTTCTCCCAGCTCCTGCACTGTGGAACGCAGTGTGGCCACCAGGTTCATCAGCTCTGATTTCTCTTCCTCCAGCTGACTGATGGACTCTAGACCCGTCTGGATCTTCAACTCAGCATCAGCCAGAGACGCCTGCAAGTTCAACAAACACGGCTTTACTTCTATAATGACACTGAAATTTAACTATATAAGAACACACACACACAAAGAGTTCACAACAGCAGTCATGGTTTCACAAGACATTTACCTTCAGCACTTCTGTTGTGTGTGTCAACTCCTTCTTCATCTCTTCATATTCCAACAGCAGGGTGCTGTGAGCCTCTTGCTTTTGCTCATTCTCCTAAAACATTTAAAAATATGTGCAAATAACTAACCTTGTGATGTAATTAAACCTGTATGAGAATTTTGTCTTACTGTTTTACTTTAATGTTGCTTGCATCACATTAAAAAAACACTTCTCATTCACTGACATACTACAGAGATTTCAAAAATAAATCCTGCTTGTTCTTTATGTCTGATGGAGCCTCTGCATCAGCTACTTATCATGATTTGGGTCAAGTTTGACAAAGTCAATATGTTTGAGCAGCATCATTTACAGGATGCAGGAATTTCTTTCTTTCCCTTTTGCTGTATGATTGTAAAAAGCAGTTGTTTGCAGCAACTAACACAAAAATGTCACCAGGACTCTTACTGAGAATCAGTGCTCCAAGCCATCATGTATTAATCCTAAAACAAAACTCATTAGAGCAAAGATTTTCTTGCTTACTATCTGTAGCTCATCAATATCAGAGTGACAGTTGCAGAGCTCTTCTCCCAGCTCCTGCACTGTGGAACGCAGTTTGTTCACCCTTTTCTTCAGCTCTGATTTCTCTTCCTCCAGCTGACTGATGGACTCCAGATCCTTCTGGTTCTTCAGCTCAGCATCAGCCAGAGACACCTGCAAGTTCAACAAACACAGCTTTAATTACTTCTATACCAACACTCAAATTTAACTATACAAGAACACACACACAAACAGTTCACAACAGCAGTCATGGTTTTGCAAGAAGACAGATTTACCTTCAGCACTTCCTTTGTGTCTGTCAGCTCCTTCTTTAGCTTTTCATTTTCTAACAGCAGGGTGCGGTGGGCCTCCTGGTTTTGCTCATGCTCCTAAAATATAAAAAATGTGAACATAACAAACCTTGTGATGTAATTAAACCTGTATGAGAATTTTGTCTTACTGTTTTTACTTTAATGTTGCTTGCATCACATCTAAAAAACGCTTCTCATTCACTGACATACTATAGAGATTTCAGAAATAAATCCTGCTTGTTCTTTATGTCTGATGGAGCCTCTGCATCAGCTACTTATCATGATTTGGGTCAGGTTTGACAAAGTCAATATGTTTGAGCAGCATCATTTACAGGATGCAGGAATTTCTGTCTTTCCGTTTTGCTGTATGATTGTAAAAAGCAGTTGTTTGCAGCAACTAACACAAAAATGTCACCAGGACGTTTATTGGGAATCAGTGCTGCAAGCCATCATGTATTAATCCTAAAACAAAACTCATTAGAGCAAAGATTTTCTTGCTTACTATCTGTAGCTCATCAATCTGAAAGTGACAGTTACAGAGCTCTTCTCCCAGCTCCTGCACTGTGGAACGCAGTTTGTTCACCCTTTTCGTCAGCTCCGATTTCTCTTCCTCCAGCTGACTGATGGACTCCAGAGCCTTCTGGTTCTTCAGCTCAGCATCAGCCAGAGACGCCTGCAAGTTCAACAAACACGGCTTTAATTACTTCTATACCGACTCTCAGATACTTTTATTGTTTTGGGGAACAAAAAAAAAACTACATTTTCAGAAAATTTAACTATATATGAAGACACAAAAAGAGTTCACAACATCAGTCATGGTTTCACAAGACATTTACCTTCAGCACTTCCTCTTTGCATGTCAGCTCCATCACCATCTCTTCCTTTTCCAACAGCAGAGCATTGTGGGCCTCTTGCTTTTGTGCATGCTCCTAGAATATTTAAAAAATGTGCATATAACTAACCTTGTGATGTAGTTAAACCTGTATGAGAATTTTGTCTTACTGTTTTACTTTAATGTTGCTTGACTCACATCTAAAAAAACACTTCTCATTCACTGACATACTATAGAGATTTCAGAAATAAATCCTGCTTGTTCTTTATGTCTGATGGAGCCTCTGCATCAGCTACTTATCATGATTTGGGTCAGGTTTGACAAAGTCAATATGTTTGAGCAGCATCATTTACAGGATGCAGGAATTTCTGTCTTTCCCTTTTGCTGTATGATTATAAAAAGCACTTGTTTGCAGCAACTAACACAAAAATGTCACCAGGACTCTTATTGGGAATCAGTGCTGCAAGCCATCATGTATTAATCCTAAAACAAAACTCATTAGAGCAAAGATCTTCTTGCTTACTATCTGTAGCTCATCAATATCAGAGTGACAGTAAGAGAGCTCTTCTCCCAGCTCCTGCACTGTGGAACGCAGTTTGTTCACCCTTTTGGTCAGCTCTGATTTCTCTTCCTCCAGCTGACTGATGGACTCCAGAGCCTTCTGGTTCTTCAGGTCAGCATCAGCCAGAGACGCCTGCAAGTTCAACCAACACAGCTTTAATTACTTCTATACCTACTCTTAGTTACAATTATTGCTTTGGGGGAAAAAAATTTTTTTCCCAAGATTTAACTATGTTTGAAGATACAAAAAGCTTACAACAGCAGTCATGATTTCACAAGACATTTACCTTCAGCATTTCCGTTGTGTGTGTCAAATCCTTCTTCAACTTTTCATGTTCCAACAGCAGGGTGCTGTGAGCCTCTTGCTTTTGCTCATTCTCCTAAAACATTTTAAAAAATGTGCATATAACTAACCTTGTGATGTAATTAAACCTGTATGAGAATTTTGTCTTACTGTTTTAAGGAATGTTGCTTGCATCACATTAAAAAAAACGCTTCTCATTCACTGACATACTATAGAGATTTCAGAAATAAATCCTGCTTGTTCTTTATGTCTGATGGAGCCTCAGCATCAGCTACTTATCATGATTTGGGTCAGGTTTGACAAAGTCAGTATGTTTGAGCAGCATCATTTACAGGATGCAGGAATTTCTGTCTTTCCCTTTTGCTGTATGATTGTAAAAAGCACTTGTTTGCAGCAACTAACACAAAAATGTCACCAGGACTCCTATTGGGAATCAGTGCTGCAAGCCATCATGTATTAATCCTAAAACAAAACTCATTAGAGCAAAGATTTTCTTGCTTACTATCCGTAGCTCATCAATATCAGAGTGACAGTTACAGAGCTCTTCTCCCAGCTCCTGCACTGTGGAACGCAGTTTGTTCACCCTTTTGGTCAGCTCTGATTTCTCTTCCTCCAGCTGACTGATAGACTCCAGAGCCTTCTGGTTCTTCAGCTCAGCATCAGCCAGAGATGCCTGCAAGTTCAACAAACACGACTTTAATTATTTCTATATTGACTCTCAAATTTAACTATACAAGTCAAAAGTCAAAGTCAAAGAAGCTTTATTGTCACTTCAACCATATATAGCAGATGCAGTACACAGTGAAGTGAAACAACGTTCCTCCTAGACCAGAGGTGCTACACATAACACAGACAGAAGTACAGTGACGCAGACAAACATAGAGCCATAACATAGAGATAAAAAAATTAAACTATAATTTAAAAATTAAAATTAAACTAAAAAAAATTTAACTATACTTAAGGTGCATTCTTTAAGAACTAGACATACAACAGAAGTGCACAGGAAGACAAGACAAGACAAGACAGTGCAGACAAACAACATATAGGCTGACTTTGTGCAATGAACAAGACAATGTTAGTCAATGAAAGAACAGTGTATACAGTGATTGCAGATATTAAAGTGACACATGTAAACAGGATTAATATAAATATAAATGTAACGTGACATGTGCATGCAAACAGGACAATTTAGTGTGTGTGTGTGTGTGTTTGTGTGTGTCTGACTATGTCCAGCACAGTTCAGTTCTTTTTTCTGCGTGTGTGTTATGTATGTGTGTGAGTATGTGTCCAGCACAGTTCAGTTCTCAAGTTCTCAAGAACACACACAAAAAGAGTTCACAACAGCAGTCATGGTTTTGCAAGAAGACAGATTTACCTTCAGCACTTCCTCTTTGCGTGTCAGCTCCATCACCATCTCTTCCTTTTCCAACAGCAGAGCATTGTGGGCCTCCTGCTTTTGCGCATGCTCCTAGAATATTTAAAAAATGTGCCTATAACTAACCTTGTGATGTAATTAAACCTGTATAAGAATATTGTCTTACTGTTTTTACTTTAATAAAAACTCATTAGAGCAAAGTTTTTCTTGCTTACTTTCTGTAGCTCATCAAGCTCTTTTCCCTGCTCCAGCTCTCTGGAAAACTGAGTGTTCACCAGCTTTGTCAGCTCTGACTTCTCTTCCTCCAGCTGAATGATGGACTCCAGAGCCTTCTGGTGCTTCTGCTGGGCATCAGCCAGAGATGCCTGCAAGTTCAACAAACACAGTTAGTGAGCTTTATACTCATACACAACACTTATTCATCAGTTGCGAGACAAGCCTAAAATGTGGGTCCACATTAAAGGGACCATAAGACAAAGACAAGAATCAAATTGATGACATCAATAGCTACCTTCCTTTATGTTAAATAAGAGTGTCAGTATCAAAAGGCAAGTTCATCCTGGCCTTCCTATACAGGGTGCCATCCCATTCAGGGTGTGTTCACAATACGAGCCCAATATTACTGGGATAAGCTTAAAATATTATCATTTATTTCTTTATTTTTAAATTATTATTATTTTTCACTAATAGTACTGAGTGTTTGTGACTTTGATATGTCTACAAACACCAAGTTTACACCTCTGTGTCACAATACAAAGCGTTTTTTTTAAATAATGTCCACAAAAGCAGCCATGGCTTGAGGGAAGAGGTAATGGTAATTCAGTGGGTGTTGGATTGCCACTCACAAAGTTGTGAGTTTAATTCCCAGCACTCCCAAGCTTCCACTTTTGAGCCCTTGAGCAAGGTTCAACTCAACTGGTCAATCGTATTAAATGGGATAAGTGAAAGTTGCTCTGGATAAGCAACGCATATCCAAATGCCATAAATGTAAGATATCTGACCTCCAGAAGCATCTCCTTCTGTTGGAATATTTTCTCCATCTTGTTGTTCTGTGCTTGCAGAATGATGTGAGACAGCCTCTGCTGCTTACATTCTCTGTTTGCCTCATAGAGCAGTCTCTCCAGCTCCATCACTCTGTCTTCCAGCTAAAGGGATATGTACAACCATCAGCGCTATACATCTATATATATACTGTGGGCAAATGAAGTTTATACATAAAACCTTTTTTCATTATTAAAAAAATTTTACTTGCTGGTAAGCTAATTCTAGGGGCACAGTACATCATGTAACAGTGGGAATCAATTTCACTTAACTAAAACTCCCCTAACAGTGAGAGACTGTAATTTTTTTTTCAAATATGTAATTTAGGGTTAGATGTAAAAGTATAAGAAATGTGTTTAGTTTTACCTCAGGAGCTCTGGAGCATTTAGGAGGAGATTGGTCCAGAACAGGTCCCACTGCCTGGTCCTGCACTGCATCTAAAAATCAAAAACCATAATATCATCACATCACCACCAGAGCTGTATTTTCCAGTTCAGTTTCCACCTCTATACGCCAGATGTCTTCAAACGTTTTCCTCAACAGGATTTTTAATTATTATCTTTTTAATTTACTAACTTTATACATGTCTGCTCTTATTGCCGTGACCCGGGTTCGATTCCCGGGCAGGGCGCTAACCCAGCCACTGAAGAGTTAACTCTCAGTGCCGGTCCCAGGCCCGGGTTAAATGGGAGGGTTGCGTCAGGAAGGGAATCCGGGGTAAAACCTGTGCCAAATCCAAACATGCAGACCAAATGATCCGCTGTGGCGACCCCAAACAGGGAGCAGCCGAAAGAACAACAACAACTAACTTTATACACGTCTAATATTAGCCAAGGCGATGACACAATTTAACCTGACACAAAGCAGAGAAGATGCTGCTTGAGCGCATGAGTGCAACACGAGGGGCGGGGCTTCCAGAGAGAGTCTTTTCATCTAAAACAAGCTGAAACTATTTATTTTGGAGTATTTTCCACCTCATTTGTAATCCCAGTGTAGTTTAATACCGCTGCTCCACGGAACATTTAAATACAGCCCGTTCAAACGCATTTGGAAGGACGGAAAAGTCTACTTAATTCAAATACGTCTGTTTTCTTTCTAAAAAAAACAGAGAGAAGTAAAACTCAGGAAGTTTAACCACATCTGAGAAACAAGAAACTGAAAATATCTTACCTTCGGTCACAGTCATTTTCTCCCAATGGTTAAGATTGCCTCTAATGTAACGACAAGTGGCTGCAACACCATCCGCCGACAGAAGGGGGCGCTTTGGATGTTTATCTTCTTGTTGGTGAAGTGAACCAAACATTTTTTTCGCTTTTATTATAGTGTTTCTCAAACAAACAAACGGCCAGTAAGAAAACACGGGTATCCACACAAAGGTCCGTAGCGATATGAAAGCTTCGTGTCGTATCTTCGTAACAGAACTGGAATCAGAACGCCGCGTTCGGGGAAAGGGGGGTGGCTAGGGGGGGAACGACAACGTAAGGTCACGTGATCAGTTAGCTACGCTTTGGACATTGCTAACACTTTACAATAACATTTTAATCTATAGACATAATTAATATAATATGTACACAATCATATTTCTAACATTAAGGTGCATAAAATCACGGTCACAATATATTCACACAAAAAGTTCATTCAAGCTGCATGAAGCCAATGGGAAATGATTCATAGATGTATTATAGGTACATTATGTACATTATTCATATGTACATTACACTGTAGGTTATTTAAAAAAGAGAGATATTAGTAAATTGTAGGTATTATACTCTGTATCATTATAACAGGATAGCTGGTCAATTTAATACTACTATTAATACCTACTACTAATACTACTTATTTATCTATTTAATTGTGATCTCGGTGTATATTTTGAAGAGGGTGCAGACTTCATAGTACAGGCATATGATGAAGACAGGGGTAAAGTTTCAATAGAACATAAGCAGTATTATTAATGTATTCATAGTCTCATAAGGTCTGTTTATTTCTAGGGAAAGTGCATGTGCACTGCCAGAAGGGTTACAGTCAATCAGCAAAAATTGTCATCGCTTACCTAATGTTGAGACACAAGCTGGATGTACAAGCCCCTTTAGCTACAGTGAGAGAAAAACAAGAGATCGCACCTAATGATGGTTTTCTGTACCAGCTCTGTCAACTCACTGACAGACTGAATAAGAAGGGCAAGTTATAAAGCTAATGATAACTGAAATCACACAAACAACCCTGATCAAAAGTTGACATATCCTTGAATGTTTGGCCACATTATAAACACACAGGTTTACACACAGAAGTTTAAATGGCTATTAAAGGGAAGTTTCCACACCGGTGACTCATTGTAATTGTAATTAGTTTCTGTGCATAAATAGACAGTGAGTTTCTCAGCTCATGAGGTGATATATTGACTTGGCTGGATACTGCACCATAGGGAAGACAAAAGAACTGCCAATGGACCTGTGTAATAAGGTAGTTGAACTTTATAAAGCAGGAAAAGGATATAAAAAGATATCTCAACACTTGAAAACAGTCGCGTAGCTATGGGTGGTCAGTTGCTTGCTACAGAAAAGATTGCTTTGACTACAGAGATTGCTGGATGCCTTCATACATGCCTTTGTCCGTATTAGGTTTTTTTGGCATGTCATATGTTATTTTTATGAGTCAATTTTTGTACTTTCTGCACTTTAAACTAAAATGAAACAGAGCAACTTACTAAAGTTTGTATAAAAAAAACGGTGGTTTGCATTCAAGCAGGTGTAGTTGTGTTGGCTTATTTTGATAAAAGATACATTTTAGGCTACTGTTCAAACTCTGATAAAAAGGTGGAAAATAAGAGGTTCTGTTGATACTAAGCCACCGTGGGGTAGACCAAGAAAGATTTCACCCACAATGGGTATGTGAGCATTAGAACTAAGAGAAGGTGGCCTGGTCTGATGAATCACCTTTTCTTTTACATCACGTGGATGGCTAGGTGTGTTTTTATCTATTTTACTATATTTTTTATCAACTATTTTAGACCTCACAAAGTAATTATCATAGTTTTTTACTCTTTAATCTCATTTATTTAACATTATTCACTTCTTCAGCAGTCTTTTTTACTCATTTCTCATATCTGTTCTAAATATGGACACTGGATAATGTGATTATAAATACTTTATTGTCTATAAGTATGCACTTTTTAATCAAAAAGTAGAATAGATAACTGTTTACTGATGGAGACTTAAATGCAAAACTGTTCATGGCAATTGCAGTCTAAAGCATCATAGCAGCCATTTTCATGGTTTATAAGTGGTACCATCCACAGTAATATTTAAACCGTCCACGTTGAGTCATCTTCAGCAGCAGATCTTATTAATAATCAAAAGCTCTTTATTGAAATAGGAATAAGTATAACAATAAGAAATAAAATGCTGTATCAATTTTGTAATTCTGGTTATGTTGTGCACTAATCTGTAACAAACTTGAGAAGTGAGCTACATGTTCAGCATTAGTAGTATGAAATGTGATGTACAACATTGTCTATAACTGTTTACTCAGTTCTGTGACGTGTTCTGAGGTGAAAAGGGTGAAAAATAAAAAATAAAAAATTGTGTAAACACAAGGCAACTATGGCCAAAATAGATTAAACAACAAAATCTATGAAAGTGCAACCCTGTGGTTCTGAACTCTGAGGTATCTCAGGTAGAATCTGGATGTTTAAACTGTGATACGGTCATACAGTAATGCTCTGTATGTATAAAAGTAAACGTTTGCACTTGATTTTAATAATAAATATTGCAGCTTCATCTTCATAAGAGGTTTGATCAAATCTCAGCATCTGTGGAAAACTTAATGTTATTTATAAAACTCACATTGTTATAAAACACTAACACACACACACATATATATATATATATATATATCAGTGGCGGGCCATTTTACACCTAGGCCTTCACTGCTGTCCTTCCTGAATTATTCCACCTCTATAGCATCATTATGACGCCAGGGCAATAGATACTAATCAACCGTTAAATAGCAAAGTAAAAAAGAAATTAGTCTACAGTATTTCACACCTCACAAGGAATAGTCCATTTTATTATGGTTACTTTTCTCAATAAAGACATTCTTGATGACAAAGCAAACTGCAATCTCCGGAGGACGCAGCATCCGAAATGATACGCAGTGAATATATAAACACTGTACTGACACAGTGCGCTGTGTCACAGGCTCTTGTAGCAAACATAAATAAAATTACATTACATATACTGTAGCAAAAAAACAAATTAACACAATTCAGTCTCACAAGTTTCCTTTCACTGCAGCAAAAAAACAAAACAAAAAAAACTCACAGCCCACCCCAGGTATCTGGAATGAAGGCAAACTGAAAACCCAGAAAAAAAACCAAAAAAAAACCCAAAAGCATAAATGGTTCTTGAAAAAGCTTACCAACCATTTTTGAAGAATCAAAAGGATTTTCTTGAAAAGTCCGCCTTGAAAATGCATTTGTAAGGATATCCGCAGATTTTAACAGTAGATCCTTTAAGTCCTGGTCCTGAAAGTTCAAGGTGGCAATGGGGCCTCCATGGATTGGACTTGTTTGTCCAGCACATCCCACAGATACTCCATTGGTTTGAGATCTGGGGAAATTGGAGGCCAAGTCAACACCTCAAACCTTGTGTCCTGCCATCCATGTGGATGTTACTTTGACACATACCTAAGCTTGTTACAGACCATGTACACCCTTTCAAGGGTATTCCCTGATGGCTGTGGCCATCAACTAGTTCAAGGTGTTGACTTGGCCTCCAAATTTTCCAAATCTCAATCCAGTCGAGCATCTGTGTGATGTGCTGGACAAACTAATCCGATTCATGAAGGCCCCACCTCGGAACTTACAGGACTTAAAGGATCTGCTGCTAACATTGTGATACTGTTTTGGCAGCAAAAGGGGAACCAACACAATATTAGGTAGGTGGTCATAATATGTATGTATATGTATGTGTGTGTGTGTGTGTGGGTGTGTACGTATAAAAAATAGAGAGAGAGAAAGAGAGAGAGAGAGATCATGATGGATTTAACTAAAGACAAAGTAATTATACACTGGTAAAGTTCACAGAATTTACACAGCATTAAAAGCATTTTTAAACATATACTTCATCTAATATGTGCTTCTCGTAAGTTTCCTTAAGAAATGAGAGACAATAAAGAGACTTTCAAAATACCACCAGTCAGTGGTATTAGCCAAACAGAAGGGTTTTTTTGCTCACCTTTCCTTTTAACAATACATCTAATTACAAGCCCAAGAACAGTGGCCATGACGATGCAGCCTAGAGTCATGCAGACAGCAAGCCTGAAGGGTTTCTCCTCTTTCTCTACAAGAAAAGATAAATGTGGTGAATCCAAGACATTACAAAAATAGTAATATTAAAGATAAAATAAAAACTTAAAAAATACTAGGTGTAGAAATACACAGGAATGTGTTATACTTGTAGCGGCTGCTATCTCATTACCAAAGGCCGCCAAGAGGCTAAAACAGGGAATCGATGCATTTGCGACGCAACAATAAAATATCAGTGAGGCAAAACTTGATCTTGATTCTTCTTCTTTATTGCACAGACTGGTATTTCCCGATGTTATAAAGTTTTTGTATGATTGTGTTCAACAAAGAATATGTCATCCCTGCTCACCCCCTCTATGCCCTTCACTAAGTGCACAGGTGACAAAATATTTCCATTCCCACCTAATCCCGTGACAAACCACCATGATCACATGACATAAGCAAAACTATTTACTCTTTCATGTCTACTTCAATACTGTAAATGTAATTATACTTGAGATAAGTTAAATGTAAAACAGTAGAGACTGTTAGTTATGGCATTTTCCAGATATACAGTTGTACTGTATAAAATGTCATGTGCAAAGAAATTCTTTAAATCAAAATCAATCAATACTCAAAAATAATTGATTTAAATTTCTACTTAAAATACTATAAAAAGCGGGAAAGTGTAATAACCTAATTAACTATTTAATTTTAACTAAGAAAACTATTAAGTCAATATTTTGCTGGACAAGCAACTTTGTGCAATTTTTTAAGGAAATACAATGCTGTATGTTATCATACTGTATGTTAAACATATAATATTATACACTAAGTCACATATATTATTATACCTTAGCTCATAAATGCAATATCCCAGGCTGTATATCAGATTAATTAGACTAATAGATTAGGGTCTATGTAGTGTAGATCATACCATAAGACATGGATTAGATAAAATATATCAATTTTATATACACTATATAGGTTTTGGGACACCCCTCCAAATCATTGAATTCAGGTGTAGTTTTTCAGGGGTTGGGCTCGGCCTCTTAATTCCAGTGAAAGGAACTCTTAATGCTTCAGCATACCAAGATAATTTGTGCAATTTCATGCACCTCCTAACTTTGTGGGAACAGTTTAGGGATGACCCCTTCCTGTGCCAACATGACTGCACACCAGTGCACAAAGCAAGGTACATAAAGACATGGATGAGCGAGTTCAGTGTGGAGGAACTCTCCGCTCTAGTTCATCCCAAAGGTGTTGGGTTGAGGTCAGGATTCTGTGAAGTTCATTAAGAGTTGCTTTTACTGCGACTAAGGGGCCAAGCCCAACCCCTGAAAAACCACACCTGAATTCATTGAATCGAAGGGTGTCCCAAAACTTTTGGTCACATAATGTAGCTTGTGTATTAAATATCTAACATCATACCCTGAGTTGTATATTAATATATGAAGTTATTTTTTTATTCACAAATAGCATATAAAGTCACAGGTTGCAGTTTGTAATATCATACTTTACCTGATTAAATTACATTTCATAGTTTAGATTAAACATGTAACTTCATACCCCATGTGATGGTAATATTTCCCTCTAGGCTGCTGTGATGTACAACACAGCTATTCTGCTGATCTTCTGTGCTCCCCTCAGGTTTGATCACACTCCTTCTGGTCTGATACGTGCCATCACCGTTAGGTAGCACATCGTTCATCTCGTCATCCACCAGCTGTAAATCTGCCCCCATCCACTTCACCTGCACTGCTCTGGGGTAAAACCCAGTCACATGACATGAGAGGAGAGTGGAAGTGGAGCTGAAATGATTAATTGGTAGATAATTAATGAATGTTCATCATTAGGTTTAATAATATGTTATGTAACACATGAATATGAATATTGTATTGTAATCTACATCTATAATATTGAAAGAATTGGTGCTTACGGTATATATCCACAATTTATGTTATATATAGATAACCTAACAATAATAAAGGTTAAACCTAAAGATCTGTTTATCGACATAATGATGGACCGTCATATAATGCATAGAAATACATGTATAAAAGATGCTGACATACAACTTACAGAATTATTATATCACATCTTACCCTTCTTCATGTTGACTCCAGGAGCATGCTGTAAGAAGAGCTTCAAGTGATCAAAACAAGCCTTTTGGTAAAGACACAATGATTCCAATCAAAACTGAATTTCGCTCCCTCTGCCTTTTATATTTGAAGGCTTGAGGAACAGAAGCGATGTACGTCTGACTGTCAATATCTAAACTCAAGAAGTCCTTCCCGTTGAATGCGTGAGATGCCTTGATGGTGCCATTCGGATAGAGGTCACAGTGACTGTAACCCTGGTATATGTTAATGTCCTCATGTGATCCTGTGATTCAATACAAAGTCATTTTTAGTGCTTCTGCAAGGTACTTTCAACTCTCCATCCTCTGCTGAAATTACATATGCTACATCTCTGTACAGTGGAGCTTATTTCCTGGCCAGAATAATCAGCTCAATCCATCACATGGCAATATTGCAAATCAGCATATTTCTAAGGAATCACTGAGATTATCACAGCTCTAATTAGAGACTGCACCTTTCAGGTGTCTAATATTGTGTTTTTAAGATGAATTACCTGTGAGATTGAACTGTTCTATAGCTGATTCAAGTGCTGTATTTATGGTCTGTCTATTGTAGTGTGATATGTCTCTGATGTTTGCCCAGTGCTGCTGGCCAGTGGTGGTGTTGAGCCATTCGGGACACAGTGCTATGGAGAGTTTCCTGCTGTCGTGGTAAAAGCCAGTAATGTCATTCACCATGATTCTTTCCATGTAATTAGACAGGCTGAGGCCTTGAGTACAGATGAAGAAGCCACTCATGGAATGGACATCTGTGAAATAGAGGATTTGAGTTTGAATAAGTCTGGGTCATTTGACCTCACCAGTCATGAATACAAAAATGTTTTCCAAACTTTAGGATTCAGAGCATTTTGGGAACGTTTTGCTTTGGATTACAAAGATAGCAATGTTGATAGCAATAGATTCTGTGTGTACATTATAAACTTGATTTTATGGTCATATGACCAAAAAGAAACAGATTAATTTTGCTTTTAAGAACTTTTTCTTTGACCTTCTGAGAATGTTTGCAACAGGTTTTCTATAGGAATGGCTCAGAGAATGCTCCCCTAATGCTAGAGAAAAATATTCTCTGACCCACCACTTGCAAGGTTCCTGAGAGGTTTACACCGATCAGGAATAACATTATGACCAGTGACAGGTGAAGTGCATAACACTGATTATCTCCTCATCATGGCACCTGTTAGTGTGTGGGATATATTAGGCAGCAAGTGAACAATTTGGATCAGAGCATCTCCAAAACTGCAGCTCTTGTGGGGTGATCCCGGTCTGCACTGGTTAGTATCTATCTATCAAAAGTCGTCCAAGGAAGGAACAGTGGTGAACCGGCGACAGGGTTAAGGCTCATTGATGCACATGGGGATCAAAAGCTGGCCCGTGTGGTTTGATCCAACAGACGAGCTACTGTTGCTCAAATTGCTGAAGAAGTTAATGTTGGTTCTGATAGAAAGGTGTCAGAATACACGGCGCAGTTCGGGTCAGGGCTGTTCTGGCAGCAAAAGGGGGTCCAACACAATATTAGGCAGGTGCGCATAATAATGTTAAGACTGATCTGTGTATAATATTTAAAGGTGACCAGAGCATTAGTGGAACCATGGTGGATTACCACAGGGATATCAATAGGTTTCAAAGATATAAACGGTACCAATTTGTGAGAACTATGAAATATGGATGCTATGGGATGCTGTCAGAACCATAATGCACAAACACACACGTCATATTTCCTTAAACAAATCTTGCCTGAAAGACCAAACGTGAACCAAACAGAAATTTGTTCTCAGGAAGCAAAAACAAATCATAATAATAATAATAGTAGTAGTCTTAGTAGTAGTAATTCATACAAAATATTCGCTAGCCATCACCAAACACCTGGACAGGATGTAAGAAAAAGACTAAAATGTAAAGGATTTTCCTTTCTTTCATATTTAAACATACATTTAATGATATATTTGCCAGATACAAAACTAGCTTTCTGCTTTCTCAGCTAACTGAAACAATGAAAGTGAAAGTGAAGCGTGTTTGTTTACCAGCTGACCATTTGTAAAATTATTCTCTCTGATATTTATTTATTTTAAATATATAAACATTCGCCTGGATATACTACAGCCATGACATAGTCCTGAAACGTTAAATAAAAAGTAAAACCTGTACGTTTTTGTTGTAGTTCATTTAAACGAACTACACATCCCAGGAAGATGCGGTGTGATTTTGCACCAATCAGATACTGACCTCTCATCCGGGCATTGTAAGATGGACATAAGGATGGACAGTGGGTGCCCCGGGGCGGTACGTATCATCAGAATAGTAGTGTTTTATTTCAGTGTGGATGTATATTGCTGCTGAAGTGTGAAGGGAAATTACATTTCAAACAGTTAAAACCGATAACAGAACAAAACAAACAAATAAGAAAATAAATCATCAGAAATAGCTTCAAAGTGGTAATAAACAAATGACTCACATAAGGATACAGACTGTAAGTGTTTGATTTTAGCAGGGATTTATTAAAGCTGTACATGATTTTATAGTTTTTACTATATTTTACTGCAATGTCCAGCTATTAATATTCCGTACAGTACACTTAGTTTAAGCCTGATCTACAGTATGAAGATATATTTTAATGGAGCAATTCTGTAATTCTCTCTGGATAAAGAGGTGTAATTGCTTGAATTGTAAGTGTACATGTTTTACATCAAAAGTTTAGATTAGTTAGTGAACATGCATCAGAAGTATTATCCTTGTACAACCACTAGGCGGCGATAAAGGCAATGTGAGGGTGGAGACGTGCACGGAGGAAGAGAAGCTATAGATGAAGCAAAAGGGATTATTTATTTTTTATTTATTTATTTTAATCCATATGAATATTACAAGTGTCTCCAGTCTGTTAGGTGTAGTAATACACCATAATTTTATTTGTCAAGCCGCTCGATTTAGAAGTAGTAGTATGTACACGATCGGAAACACTGCGCATGCGCGAAATCAACACTGCCAACAACGCTGCCAACAACACATTATAACATTATATTATTAGTTAGTTTTAGTAGTACACTATAATTTTAGTTGTCAACCCGCCCTATTAAGAAAAAGAAGAAGAAGAAGAAAGCCGCTATATCTCGTATGTACTTGTCACTACACGAGCCGTGCCGGAATCACTGCGCATGTGCGAAAACTTTGGTTCTGCGCATGCGCGAAGTTGCTACCAACAATACAGTCTAACATTATGTTATTATTATTATTAGCATTATAACAACAGTATAATAAATATCTTCCTTATAAATAAACTGCCCTAAATCGTTTCGTCATACTTCAGACAAGAACTTGACGCATTTCCGCACGTGCGCAGTACAAATCGTGTTTCCGTTACGGATCGAATAGTGACAGTACTCCCGCATCTCAAATGTTTATTTATGTATATATTTATTTATTTGAGTAGCAAATGTATACAAGTTGTTTGAATGAAACTCCCTAGTTTATACCAGTCTATTCCGATAGGTGACGGTAAATACACCATAACGTTATCTGAGTACCACCTCAGTTCAAAGAAGAAGAGGCACTAGAAGAGAACGCGCATGCGCAAAACGTGCATTATTCTTGTGGCTGTGCGTGGAGAAAGGTATTGCACTTACTGTCAAATCGTCAGCTTTAACAAGCCAGAAATTATGTCCGTACTTCAAGATTTTGCCTGCAAAACTCCTTTTCTTATATGCAATCTCTGTATTAAAATATGTTTCAGATGTTTAGTGATCGACGTAACGTCAGACTGAAATATTGCAGTCCGGCACGTGCGTGGAGGTGAAAAGATGGACGAAAAAAGTAAGGTAAATATTACGAATTAAAAGTGTTTAAGGAAAAATACAAAGTCTCTTTTCAATAACACTTCTAGTGGTCACTAAATAGGATGTATAAAGATGTATTTAAAATGTTTAATTCGACTGTAAGGGAGTAGACGTGTATAGATTTGCCGCACGTGGTCAGGAAGCCATTTTGAAGTTTTCTCCATGTCTCAGAAGTTTAGCTGTTTTATGGTAAAGTTAGTTGGGTTAATGAGTTTAAAGCGTCTGTCATGCATGGCTATGAACATCTAATTTGGGTCTTGTGATCTGAGTATTTCTGTTAAATTGTATTTCAGGTTAATTCTTACTTCATCTTGGTGACCAGAGGCATCGTCATGTTTCATAAGAAATCTGTGATGGTTAAAGCTCTCTAAAGTCTGTATTGGATCAGGTGAGTGTGGTGTTTGTCCTTTTAAAAGAGACTTGATGTGATATGAAGTCTTTTCTGACTTCTACACAATGAATCTGAAATCTCGGACTGTGTCTAGATTTTGAATGTTTATAAAAGTGTAATTTTAGTGTTTAATTTCTTATCTTTATAGATTAGCCCAGTAAGGTCTCCATATCCTGGGCCACTGATTCACTGGGATTCTCGGTAAGATATGATTTCTTTATAGAAATTACTGCTGTTATCTTTTTTACAGTGAAAGAAGGTGCAATGCACCAGAAATGGATAAAATGAGCCAAAAATCATCTTCAGTGCAATGCTGAATGATAAGATGACTGATGTTGGGGTATACACTGATCAGCTATAAGATTATGACCACCTGCATAATATTGTTAATCCACATTTTTGCTGTCAAAACAGCCCTGACCTGTTGAGGCATGGGCCGAACTTGATCCCTGAAGGTGTGCTGTGGTATCTGGCACGAAGATGTTAGCAGCAGATCCTTTAAGTCCTGTTACTTGCAAGGTGGGGCCTCCATGGATCAGACTTGTTTATCCAGCACATCCCACAGATTGAGATCTGGGGAATTTGGAAGCCAAGACAACACCTCAAACCCATTGTTGTGCTCATCGAACCATTTTTCTGAACACATTAACTTTGAGGACAAAATGGTAACATTCTGCCTAATGTATCTCACGCAATAACGGGTGCCATGATGAGAGAATCTGTTATTCATTTCACCTGTTGGTGCTCATAATGTTATGGCTGATAAGTGTATATCCTTTTTTACTATACTGTCATTTCATATCCTATCATGTATTTCATATCCATTAAATGAGGTTCCTTTAGGTATTTTTCTGAAACTACTGCTAGCCCCTGAGTTGACTTATGAAACCATGTGGTGCTAAGCAGCTGTTCTGGGCCTGAAAATTGTGAATATTGGTTAAGTGATGTTAATGAGGTCCAGAAACACCTTTAAACATTACTATCTGCTCCTGTAATTGATGCTACAGTCTAAGAAGCATTAGCAGTTAAATTGACTAAATTAACATGTTAAGTGTGTGTTCCTGGAAGCTGCAGGCTGTTCAGCGAGGCTGGGTCTAACATGTGACTTTGTCCTTTCCTGTATGTCTGCTAGAGAAACTCGGGGTGGTTTGAGGCCTGACAGCATTCCCTTCGCTGTCAGGTTATAGAAACCTCATACAAATGAATTTGTGGTCACTCTGGTGATCATCAACATGCCCTTTGATGAGCAGTGTATTCATTTCTCTCCATTCTGTCTTACAGGAGGTCAAGATCCATTAGTGAGGTGCTGGATTCGTGAGAAGACGCAAGACTGAAGCTGTAAATTCAGTTTGTGGTGCAGGAGGCTATATGTAGTATGATGGTGGACATTTTTGGTCTATATACATTCTGCTGCTCTTGTCAATGTTTATGAAATTGCCCATTAAAGAAATATTAAAGCATGGTTGAGTGTAAATGCTGTTACTGGGATGTCCTTGTTAATGGAAAAACTGTCTTGTCTATTTTTATGCTGAAAGTCATAAAGAATTAAAGACGAACATTGATAACACCATATCGGTGCTAAACTGTAAGGATTTTTTTTATTAACAAATAAACATAGATGGATATAAGCCTTTAAAGTGCCGTTCAGTAGTGAAATGAACAGTGTCATACCACGTAGTGCAACATTGTCGTATCTTGTGTCTTTAGGACCTTTTGGTTGGTATCGTATGTGCCTGATTAAAAAAACACGGTTGCTATTACAGTGAATAAGCTATACTAAATTTGTTGTAAATGAAATATTTATAAAAAATATAAATATTGCTTATTTATAGTAAGCTACTTTCATTAACAAGTTAAACATTACAGAACTATTCGTCCTGTCATTTGCATAATATAGTGCTTATTAATTTACTACTGATATTTATCATATTATTTAAAGAAGTTGTTAAAGAAAAAGCCTGTGCAAAAACAGGCACATAAATATATGCCTAAAAGCCGTAGCTAGGCACCGTGTCTCCGTTATCAGGTCGCGTCCTGGCTTGATTTCGATTGGATGAATCAAAGCAGGAAGCGACGCGATTTGCTCCTTGTGCATGATACGGTACAACACGTACACCAGTGACGCAGGTCTCGGGGTAACTTTTACTTTCTGTTCCGAGAAAAGGGGAAATTTTTGCGTTACTGTCTTCTCCTGGGGGTGGCTTTGCAGGTGTCACCCGCTTAACACAGCTTAATGCAAGTAAGTTTTTGTATTTTATCACTTTAAAAACCATCCACTGTGAGTGACTTCCTATTTTTTTTATTGAGCTGTAATATTCGTTTCGCTGTTTATTCGAGTTGTCAATAAGCGCTTGTTGTCACCATAATGAGTCACTTTACTGATTCGATTCTTTCGAACTAAATGAAACAAGCGTGGATTCATTTAATTGACTCACCTGGAAGAAGGCTTCAAGAAAACGCACCCAGAACAACAGATTTATCAAAATTGGTATTTTTTAGTTAAAACTTTCTACCTGCTTATCTAAATCATTATTATTTATAACTCTGATTAGTCAGAAGGTTTTCATTCGTTCTCTTTAACAGTACTTTACTACATAACACATTGCAATATCTTGACCAGTCTTGTTCGTCTTGAACAGTAAATGAGTTCAAAACTCATTGTTTATAATGTGAATTTTTCAAGGAGACCTTTATCAAACCTTTGCTTGAGTTCAGTGCAGCAGGTACACAATGTTTCTTTTAAACAGACTTTTTGGAATTAAGAGAATGCCTGCAATGGACTTCCCCGTGGCAAGCAATCAGACCAACCTGTTCTTAAATTAGCACATTGTTATTTCTTTTTTAACCACATGCCTTGAGTGCTTTTTTCATAACATGTTAACCTCTTTAACATGTACTCTGTAATCCCAGAACTAGTGAACTAGTATCAGGATGGATTTATTCATAGAACGCTTCTGTTAATTGCTCTGGAGTGTCTGCTAAATGTAAATGAAATATAATGCACCTACCTACGTGATATAGAAAAACTAGTTCATGCTGTCATTACCTCTAGATTGGATTACAGGTATGCCTATCGCAGTTAGTCCAGAATGAATTAGAATTAGTCCTTACTAGAACCAAAAGATTCCCCTTATTTTATCCACATGACACTGTCTCATTGTAAATGTTACAAGGCATCTCCGATGACTGTGTCCGAAATATTGGAATGCATTTCTAAATGACTTTTCCTTATTTTTATCTTCTCTGTGTACTCTTTGCCCTACTATTATACTTCTGGGTGATTTTAACATTCATGTGGATAATGTCAATAATGCACTCACAAGGGACTTTATATCATGCTTGGATAGTTTTGGACTTCAACAATTTACTGACTTACTGTCTACTGAACAGGGCCACACTTGGGTATTGCGCCACTGTATTAACTACTGTTGCATCTGAGTTACCTATCTCTGACCATAAATTAGTGTCCTTTACTTTTAATGTTACTGTTAAATTAGGCATTTTGTTAAATTTCTTGTGCTGATCTAGGAGGTTCATGGGCATAAGGAGATATGGTGAATTCTTACAGTGTAACAACCCTCTTCATGTGTGTGTTTTTTTTTTAAAAGATTAAATGCAGAATTATAGTGATACTCTAATTTTAACAGTACATTTTTCAATATTTTGTAGCACTGACATTATCATGGAGCCAATGGTTATTGAAGTACATGGAGTTCCACACATTCCTCCAGATGACCGGATGGTTGATCAGTTAAAGATACACTTCCTAAAGCGGAGGAATAGTGGTGGAGACGTGTTAACAGTGATTTATCCTACTTCTACTCCAGGCCAGGCTTATGTCGTTTTTGAATCAGTTAAAGGTATGGATACACACTCAGAGTTAGGTACTCTTCAGAGAGCAGAATCTAAAACCTTTGGCTTACCATCTTTTCTTCTGTTGTTAGTTCCCGGAGTCTTGGAGCATACTCATTTTTTAGACGTACACAACAAATTTTATCCAGTACGTGTAAAGAAAGCTCATTTGCCTAAGGTAAAACTAATTTCTTCACATCAATAGTTCAGAGCCAAGAATCTTAGATTTCATTAACATGATAATAATAAACAACAAACTACGTTTTTGTCTAAAGTTCTGTCTGCTGTTTCAGGTGGACATGCAAGCTGAGGCCACACTGGATTTGAGTATGTTCCCAAAGCGAGAACCTGTCTTGGATCTCATTAAATCTTATGACTTTACTGTAACAGAACATAATCCAGGTCATCTCCAGTTGAAGGGCTCCTTCTTGAAACTAAAGCTCATACGCAATCAACTCATACAGCTTCAGGCGTATGAACATCATTATAGTAGATCACCATCAGCTCTTCATAATGGCTCTTCTTTGGGGTATGACCTGGAGCGGTCTAATTTGGATCACAGATTTGTATCCAAGTCCATATCGAGGAATATGGACAAAATGGACAGTACACCATCATCATCCTTGTATAGAGTTTCGAAGTCTGGTGGATCACCCAGGAGTCATCAAAGCAGTCTTTCATACTACCCTGAAGGACATGCAAGCAGTCCAGTGGATGCTGTGGATGATCAAAAATATGAAAAGCAGGACAGGAATGTACTCTCTGCTCATAGACGGAGTCTCCATGCTGATGGTGCATCATCAATATCAGTGAATGATCCATCAAGTGTCAACCTGTTACAAGACGTATCTCCATTAAATAGGGATTTAGCCTCAGGTAGAGCCTCCCAGAGCATTTACTCCTCCTCCTATGGAAGTACTAGTCATACAGCAGACACAACGCAACACCGCACATCTTATAAAGATTTAGCCTCAGGTAGAGCCCCCCAGAGCATTTACTCCTCCTCCTATGGAAGTACTAGTCATACAGCAGACACAACGCAACACCGCACATCTTATAAAGATTTAGCCTCAGGTGGAACCCCCCGGAGCAATTACTACTCCTCTAATGGTAGTACTGGCCATACAGAAGACACCATGCAACTCCACACATCTTATAAAGATTTACCCTCAGACAGAGCCCCCCGGAGCATTTACCACTCTTCTAATGGAAGTACTAGCAATACAACTGACACCCCGCAACACCACACATCTTATAAAGATTCAGCCTCAGGTGGATCTCTTAGGAGGCGTCCAAGTTACAGTGGTGATACGTGGCCCAGCTCCTCTCATGGTAGCCCCTCATCCTCCACTGGGGAAATGGCAAGCTTTCCGGTGGACACAGATATCATAAACTATATACTAATCAAACGGCAGAGTGATGTTAAGGCGATTGCAAGGGACTACGGTACTGAGATGACCTTAAAAGACGATGATGGCTTAACGACAGTTAAGTTTAGGGGAAAGAACAGTGAGAAAGCTAAAGAAGATCTTCTCAGCATCATTGAGAAGATCAGCCCTTCACTGCGCACTCAAGAAATCCATCTGATAACATATGACCATGCTGAACAAAAGATCCTTGAGAGAATCCAACATAATCAAGACTCAAGTGTTATGATCAAACACAGTGGTGATGTTATAAAGCTGGTGGGATCCTCAACTGAAAGCTTTGAGATGAAGCAAAAGTTATTGGGACATCCTAGAGGAAGGACCAAAGAGAGGGGCTCAAAATACAGAAGAAGCATCTCTCTACCCAAACAGTATAAACCTACTCACCATGCACGTATACCAGATACTGAGAACACAGCAAGTGCTGCAACCAAATACAATCCTTCACATTATCAAGAGAGACCGGATGAAGGAAAAGCTCTGCAGATTGTCCGAGGCCATGAACTGACTCCAGACAAAAACTCGCAACGGACACGCAGCAATTCAGAGTCTCGAGACAAAAACGGGACAACCAGGAAGAGTCAGGCAGTACATCAAGATCTGGAGGTAACATCATCAAGTCAAGGAACAAAGACCCCAAAAAACCTGGCCCTACAGGTCGCAAAGCGATTTGATTCAAATATTAAAAATATTGATTTTATATGGTCTATACGTAAAAAAAAAATCATTGTACACAACAAAAAAACATGACTAAATTGCTGTTTGACGATTACATTTGCCGTTATACAGAAAGTCAACATGATTTATTTCTGTAACCTTTAGTATACAGTGTTCATGTGCATGTTAACATGTTGGGTGATTACTACATTACACCGATCTATATATATTTTATAAACACTAATCATCACATATTTTTAAATTTATTCTTTCTGGAAAAAAGTAATGTGAAATGATCAGCTTTTATTTTGTTGTGTGTTTTGTTTGCCTTATTTGATGTACATGTTGGTCTGTATATTTACCTCTTAAAGATAATATATATTTCTTCTGACACCATGAATGCTGTATAGTTCCTTTAACACTAGATTCACTTATATTGTTTATATAATTTATCTAAATGCTGGCAAAGCATCTTGAAAAACATCTTATTGCTTGTTTTGCTGTTTAAAAGTAGTTTTTTCCCCCCCACCAAATTTTAACCATTCTGTTTCTCTTTCACAACATTGTATAGTAAAAGTTTGACACAGAATATTGAAATTACCAAAGCAAATAGTTTTATTTAACAGTAAATTTATATTAATTGCTATAGTTTTATATCGGAATAAAATACAAAACAGTAAATTACGTTTAATGGTCTAATAGTATTATTTTAAATATAAAATAAATGTTTTATATACTATGCATATTTAAACAGAAAAGCACAAAAATGTACAATATCACCATAAACCCTACATTGTCGAAGGTTATTTATAATTAAAAACGAAGAAAACCTATATATATAGGGTATATATAGATATATAGAGTGTATATAGGGTGAGTAATGAGGGCAAATAACAAGCAGGTGTTTCTCATTAAAAGTCCAGAGATTGTGAGTGGATGAGTGCTGGTGGTTGCTGGTAATTAGAGTCCATGGCATAATGGGTTGTAGTGTCTGAGAGGATGTATTAAAGGAATGTATGAGGGACAGTGCGTCTGCCTTAGTGTTCTTTGAACCGGAACGGAAGGATATGGTAAAAGTAAAGTGTGTAAAAAACAGGAACCGGGATAACCAAAATGAAATATCCAAAAAAGTAGTATATGCTCTGTACGTGGAACTTCACCCTTGTCATATAAATGATGGTCAAGGAGCCTGCACAGGACCTGGAAAACATGTTGAATGTGAGCTTCGTAAGTAGGGGAGTAGAGCAGAATGTCATCCATAGAGGCGATTACAAATTTTCCAAGCATTAGTGATTATACAATGGAATCCTGAAATTGCACAGACTAGACCATATGGCATAACAAGGTACTCATAGTGACCTCTGGTGGTACTAAAAGCTGTTTTCTACTAGTCCTTCTTATGGGTCCTCACTAGGTTGTACGCACTACAAAGGTTTAACTTGGTAAAATGGTGAGCTGACTGAAGCTGCTCCATGGCTGCTGGAACAAGAGGTGAGGAGTATGGATATTTCACTGTGCACTAATTAGGTCCATGGTAATTTATGCATGGATGCAGTCCACCACTCTTCTTGGCCGGTGGGGTCTAGGGCTTGATAGTCCTTGATGTAGTCCTCCATTGATCTCTGTTCAGCCATGGATAAAGGATATATAAGTGACCATGTGGAGGCGTGGTGCCTGGCAGCAGGTGTTTCTCAAGTCCGGCGATTAAGTGGATGAGTGCCCGTGTTTGCTGGGAGTTTGAGTCCATGGCAGCCATGTTTGAGTGGCCGCGAATTAGCGGAAGTTGCAGAGCTGCGTGTTGTGACAATTCCAAAGCAATGCATGGACATGTATGTTATATTTCAGTTAAAGCCTATAGAATCATATCTAATGCACATTTTCAGCAGAATTATTTGTAAAATAAAATGTGAAGACAATATATTTTATTTAAAGACATATTGTTGGAAACAATAGTCTTAATGTGGAAAAAAACATGTATTTATAAAAAATTAACCTCATAACACTAAATTTAACCCTACAGTAAATTTCTCAAATTTAGCAAATGAGGAAAATTAGTGTGTACAAATCACATGCAGATAAATAAAAAAAGTTAAAGTTAAAATAAGCATAATTTTCTAAAATATAACATAACAGTTCACTAAGCAAAAACACATGGATGTCATTAGTAGGCCTGAGGTTCTATATTCCTGTATACAGAGTAAACAGAAGTTCTATAAATCTATATATTTATAGATTTTTAAGCACTTTATATTTCTCTGTCTACATTGCACAATTTCTTATGCATGAATTATATCCCTTTTCCTTTATTTATCTCTAAAAAATAGTCCCAAATGATCCTGACCTTCCCATGTTTGGTAAAGCTTTAATATTATAAACATATGCACATAATTTAAACTATATGTCATATAGCCAAGTTTTTATTATTTACAGAATATCAAGCAGTTAGTAACAGAAGTTTTGATGTTCACACATCGGTCCAGAAATAAATGCTGCAATGTTAAACTGTCCAAATTTACCTGAATCATGCGATGTGCCAAAAGGGCCAGCATGGGAGAGTGGAATGCCAGAGTCTTGTGGTTCTTGAAAAACCCACAACACCATCATCCAAAGTCACCTGAAGGTGAGTTTCTTTTTATTTGGGCATCACATTATTAGATGGTGGCAATCTGTGTGTGCAGTGCCAAAAAAACAAAAAAAAATAATTGTCATATTTAAATTCATTTTCCTTAATTTTCCAGCTTTATTATACAGGTGTAAATGTATGATTTTGCATTTTCAAACCTCTAGACAGATCACAATCTACCGGTATGTTTCCATAAGTTATTTCATCCTGTCTTAAAGGCAAATCTCTGTAGTAGTATACATTTGAAATAAGAATGAAAGGATCTCATTGTCACGAGGCCTGAACACCAGAGGGAGCCATCGCCCGAATATTAACCGTTTCTGCCCACTTCCGGTCCAGTGACGTATATAAGCAGCACGCTATCTGTCACATTGCGAAGCATTGTTTCCTTAGCGTTACTTTCCAAGCCTTGATTAAGTCTCTATCTAGTTTCCTCGTGTATGACCCTGCGTTTACTTCTGACTTCGATTTATGGATTAGTGTTTTGGTTTTGTTATTCTACGTTGCTTTCTAGTTTTGACCCTGTTTCTCCGTGCCCTCGACCAAGATCTGAGCCTTTGGCCCTTTATATTATCTGCGAATGGATTCCAATACTCCTATGTCTGACGAGACGTTACAGAATGCTTCGCCAGAGATGAGTCCAGCAGATATGCAAGTGGCGCTATGGCGACAGCGAGTCCTCATTCAAGCTTATCAGGTGGAGGTCGACGCACTGAAAGCTGCTAACCAACAGCTCCAGCAACAGCCACAGGATCAAGCGGCAGCCACAGCGCAAGTGTACAACGTTCGCAGCGAACTTCCTCGTTTTGCTCTACCAGAGAAGTTCGACGGATCCACCGATCGCTGCCGGGGTTTCCTTCGTCAGTGCGATAACTATTTCGCTCACCAACCTGAGGCATACCGCGACGAGAGAACCAGGTGCGCGTTTATATTATCCCTGCCAACCGGTAGAGCGCTAGATTGGGCAGCAGCAGTTTGTGACTCCGACCCCCAAGTTAAATCGTCCGCGAATTATTTCGCTAATTTAATTAAGGAGGTGTTTGAATACCCGGTGGGAGGCAAGGATGTTTCCATACAGCTGCTGGAATTACGCCAGGGGGTGGACACAGCCACGGATTATGCCATAAAATTCCTCACGTTGGCAGCTCAGTCGGGATGGAATGCTACAGCTCTCATGGCGGTTTTCCGTGAGGGGCTCAACCCGGATTTACAAGCAGAAACGGTTAATATTCAGGCGATGGCTCCCTCTAGTGTTCAGGCCTCGTGACAGAAGTACTCTCTCAACGCCAGCCAGAGTCAGGCAAACTACATCCATGTGCCTTCTACTCTCGAAAACTAACACCGGCGGAATTGAATTATGACGTGGGCAACAAGGAACTTCTAGCTATGAAGGTTGCTCTGGAAGAGTGGAGACATTGGTTGGAGGGGGCATCTCACCCGTTCCTCATTCTCACTGATCACCGTAACCTTGCGTATCTTCGAGAAGCAAAACGCCTTAACCCACGCCAAGCCAGGTGGGCATTGTTTTTCTCACGGTTCAAGTTCACCTATCGTCCCGGCTCGAAGAACGGGAAAGCAGATGGTCTCTCCAGAATTCATGAGGTCATTGATTCACCCTCACACCCTGATACTATCCTCCCATCATCTGGTTTAGTAGCCCCCATACGCTGGGATATCATGGGAGAAATCGAACAGGCTTACACATCCGAGGCACCACCCCCAAACTGTCCACCCTCCAAGCGTTATGTCCCCACTATGCTCCGTCTAAGACTGATTAGGTGGACCCACGAAAACCCCAGCTCCGGCCACCCAGGCATCCATCGTACGGCCCAATTGCTGCGTCAGACCTTTTGGTGGCCTTCTCTAAACCAGGATGTGGAGAAATTTGTACGCTCATGCTCAGTCTGCGCCCAGTCTCGAACCGAACGCCATTTGCCAGAAGGTCTGTTGGAGCCGCTACCCGTCCCACGCCGTCCCTGGTCTCACATCTCCATTGACTTTCTCACTGACCTCCCCGACTCACAGGGCTTCACGACCATCATGGTCGTCATTGACCGGTTCTCCAAGGCTTGCAAATTGGTCCCCATGAAGGGCTTACCTACATCTATGGAAACCGCCTTAGCCATTTTTCACAATGTATTCCGGAATTTCGGGCTCCCCGAAGACATAGTGTCAGACCGAGGGCCGCAGTTTACCTCCAGGGTCTGGCAGGAGTTCTGTAAACAGTTGAAAATCAAAGTCAGTCTGAGCTCAGGATAACACCCCCAATCTAACGGGCAAGCCGAACGTCTGAATCAAGAACTAGGAAGGTTCCTGAGGGTTTACTGCAGCAAGGAACAACACCGATGGAGTGAATTCCTCCCGTGGGCCGAATATGCTCAGAACTCCTTAACCCATTCCTCTATGGGGCTGACGCCGTTCCAATGTGTATTTGGCTATCAACCACCGTTGTTCCCGTGGTCCAAGGAGCCTTCCGATGTCCCCGCGGTTGACGAGTGGTCCAAGCGAAGCCAAGAGATCTGGGAACGAGCCCATGTTCGCCTTCAACGGGCAATACGTCGACAGGTTATTCAGGCCAATCGCCGACACCAACCCCATCCTACCTACCAGGTTGGTCAAAAGGTTTGGTTATCCACGCGCAACCTGAAACTCAAACTGCCCTGCCGTAAGCTCAGCCCCAGATTCATCGGCCCCTTCAAAATTGTTCGCCAGGTTAATCCCGTCTCGTTTCGCCTAGAGCTGCCTGCCTCTTATCACCTCGCACCCACTTTTCATGTATCTCTGCTCAAGCCCTAAAACGAGCCACAAACCGCGGGCCCCACTGCCCATGAACCACCCACTCCCCTTGACATTGACAGTTCCCTCGCCTATTGGGTTCACACTATCCTTAACTCGCGTCGCCAGGGCCGCCGCCTCCAATACTTGGTGGACTGGGAGGGATATGGCCCGGAGGAGCACTGCTGGGTCAATGCACACGACATCCTGGACCCAGCGCTCATAGAGGAATTTCACCTGAACTTTCCCCACAGACCCGCTCCTCGCCCGAGGGGGCGCCCTCGACGCCGAACACCTGGAGGTGTTCTTAGACGTGTTCTTTTGACCCTGTTTCTCCGTGCCCTCGACCAAGATCTTAGTCTTCGGCCCTTTATATTATCTGCGAATGGATTCCAATACTCCTACGTCTGACGAGACGTTACACTCATACTCTTGTGCTCACTTGCAGTAGACAGTAATGAATTATATGAATATTACAGTCTGAATATAAAAATGAACACTGGAGAAATAAACATACGGCTTACACACTCTGTATCTGATCTAACATCTCAACTATGTACAGTAATTTTATATAATCATACACAGCATTGTACACATTCTTGCTAAGACATTTTTTTTATTCGGGATTCAAACATACCCTCAGGCAACATGTAGAGCGTCTGAGGAGGAAGCTGTAAAGCAGGCACCCCACCAGGCATTACACATTAGAAAAGGTTTTTTCAGCATGAATTGCTTTGCAATAAATATGACTTAGTGTATGGAAATGTCTAATTACACATGACTGCACACAATGAAATCACTGGTTAACAAATTTTACTTACGTGAAAAGTAATTTGAAAATGTGACACATCCTAGACATAGATATTTTTATGGCTCACCCTTAGCTTTCAGTGTGAACATTATTTTCATGCAGCATAAGAAAATTTTCCTCTAAATAAAAAAAGTGTAAAAGCAGCCTCTCTCGACCAAAAGAGGCTAACTCCAGATCATATCCTTATTGGAATATTATGATTAGCATGCTAGCTGATACTTTTATTAAGGGAAACTGAGGTAATATTTAACTAGCTTTTACGTTAACATAAAGTAAACTTCCAAATATACGCTAAAAGTTGTTTAATTGAATTCTAAATTAAGTTAAAGATTTGTGTGTGTGTGTGTGTGTCTGTGTGTGTGTGTGTGTGTGTCTGTGCTACCTGTCCACCGTTGTGGACACATCAATATTAAAAAATGTATGGTTAGTCATTTTATAAGGTTACAATTATATTGTATGATTTTACGGGGGAAAAAAAATAAAGGCATTTGGTTGTAAATATGTCCAGTTTGACCGCGACCACTGACCAAAACTCACGACACAATGTGATTTTCATTTTTGCATTAATTTGAGAATTTTTTAAAAGGACTTTTCTGTCACCTCTCCCTGTAATAAAATGTCAGCTCTCTATGATAAATTTGATGCGGAAATGAAAAACGGGAAAACGTTGTTTATTTGAACTATTTTAGACCTCACGAAGCAATTATCATAGAGATTTTTTCTTCTTTAGCAATTCATTTATTTAACATTTTTGCATAAACTTCTACAATATTCTCTGTACACATTTCTCATTTTTCTTCTATTTAAAAACACAAAGTCCACCTTATTTAACATGCATGGTAAGAATGTAATAAAAACATATAAGAGGAGTATTGGGAAAATTTGCTTTATAGGCCTCACCATCCAGCGGATGGTGCTATGACAATTCATCCCTCATGTTGTCTGTGTGACTACTCCTCACCATTTAGCATACAGTATACAAAATTCAGCTATATCATATACTTCTATAGTTGATTTTTTTTTGTTGTAATATTAAACAATGAATAAACACAGTACATGATTTTGAACATTGCAGTCATTAATCAACACAATTAAACATAATATAATGAACATAATATAATAATAAATATTTATTCTTTCTAGCAAAAAACAACAGCAAAGTAAAAATATATAAACTGATAAAGTTTTAATTTTACTTTGTTTTCATCTGTACAATCATATGTGTTTCTTCAGTGACACCATGAAACAGTCCTTGTTCTCTTAACAGTGGATCCACTTTATCCACACAGTAGAAAGCCTCCAAACATAATGACAACACCAATCCAGTCACCTCGTCTTTCATAATGACCTTTTATTTTTAAATATATACTTAATGGTTCACATGTTTACTTTGCACCTCTGAGGTTAGGGGTACGATTTGTGAGTTCTCCCCGTGCTTCAGGGATTTCCTCTGGGTTCCTTTGGTTTCCTCAGTCCAACAGCAATGCGTTGTAGGATGATTGGCTGAATGCCTAAATTGTTGGTATTGTGTTTTCATGCGATGGTATGGTACCCCATCCAGGGTGTCCCCTGAGTCCCATGGCCCTGATAGGCTCCAGGTTTACCATTTCTAATGGCTATAAAACAACATTTCAATGAAAATATTAATATTCCACAATTCACCACATCATTAGTCCAAGTTATGGCTTCCATCAGGTGACCTTTATGTAGATCAGGAGAAGAACCAAAAACCACTTCCCTGTTCTTTCATCCATACATGGAGTTCCTGTCAACCTCGTGTTTTTTGTGTTGATGAAAGTTGGACTTCACAGTGACATCTTGGTTTACATTTCCTCTCTTCATTTTGGAAATAGGCTTTCGATAAAGGAACCTGCACAAAATTTAAAGCAGTTTCAGTTTCCCACAAGCCTTATCTGCACACATCAGGAGGACTGATCTCAAAGCAGGAAAAGCTGTGTTTATTCCCAAAAGATAAATTTCCAGTGCAGCGTCGCAGCTCCTGTACCACACAACATCTACACACAGTTTGTAGAACTTTATATAATGAGGGTGTGAAAAAAGGATATAGATATAGAGAGACATGTTAAGGAAGAACTGCTCATGTGTGATACTCACACACAGGATGACGTGCTATAGAGTGCAGACCACAACTGAAGCCACAGTGGAACCAAAAGCGGGCTTTACGCCACACCCACGTCATTTTGCTTCAGCCTCCTCTACCGGCTTGTAGACTACACTTTACTACTTCCCTCTCTCTTTCTCTTTCTTTCCTGTCATCATCCACTCGTCTCTGCATCCATTGCCGGGATGGCGGAGCTGGAGGGCTTCGAGTATGGCAAGTCGGACTTTGTGCTCCTGGACGAGGTGACCATGGAGCAGTTCCTGGAGAACCTGAAGCTCAGGTAAGAGCAGATGCACAATAGAGTATTGGACAAAAGCTGAGAAGATTTAAGAAAGATCTAAAAACTGACTTTCAATTCTGTTTTAAATTAAAATTCACTCATATCATCTTGAAAGAAGATGACTTAGAATTCTGACTGAAAAACACAATATTTTAAAGGCTATCCAACATGTAAGGTACTTTCTGACACCATGACCACTCCCTTTTGGTTTGGATGTATTAAGCGATATGCGGTGACTGCAGACCTCTGCAGTGACTAGTGGCTTACAAAATTCATCACTAGCAAGAAATGGCTTTACATTGTGTATTTTGTAGATATCATTAAAGTGAAGCAAAACAAACACTAACTGTATTTACATAAGCTAAAGATTTTCACAAGATGATGCAACCTAAAGAACTTAAGTTCTTTAATCCCTCTTAGAGCTCTCTCTCTGTCGTCATGTTTCTTAGTCTCATTTATCTGTTGATTCGTTTTGAGTCAAATCCACACGGCTCTTTGTGTTTTTGCACAATTTTCCGTGTTTCCATGACAACTGGGGAAGATGGGTTTCATGGTAACAGCAATGTTTAGTTTGTTTTTAGCTAGATTGGTAACAAGGCCTTACACTACAAGTGAATGAGAATGACATATAATACAAATAATCACAAGCCGCAAATTACAGACTCCTATAGAGAACATAACATATACCATTTTGTTCTGTATATACACATATATAGATGTTTAGAAGCTGTTTCATTGCTATACATTTACAGCAAATGTTATTATCCTCCACCAAGGTGCAAATGATCTGATTTGATATAATATTGCATATTACAAATCCCTGTATTATAATAATTTACCATTAAAAATATATATTACACAATTTAATATATATTAAACATTGTCTTACATATGGTTCTTTTCCATCTCCTATTTGAGTAAGATTCTTGTTTCATTCAAACATATTTAAATGCTGGTAAAGATGCTAATATGAATACAAGTTAAGCTGAGCAAAAAGTCTGACAAGTCTGACCAAACAGACCCAGTCATTCGGATTTTATGAAACGGAGAAGGCAAGTCATCTTGAGCCATGCGTCGCACTTCCTGTTCTCACTTCCCACCTTCATATTACTTCCTGTCAAATGTGGGTGTAGTTTGTCACTCTGACAGACACTCATTGCTACATAACCTCCGGTTATAACTAAATTCATGCTAAATTCTGTTGTCTGTTTATGAAATAAGCCACTCCACACTGAGTTTAAAGCAGCATTGGTAATGTTCCAAGTTATTAATTCTTCTATTAATATTCTCATAGGTGTCTATGCATAGCATAAGCTAAGATGAAGGGCCTATAAAAAATACCTATAAAAAATGTGGACATTCTACAGTACAGGCTTATTTCATAAAGCAAACTATATATATATATATATATCCTTTTATTTTAATGAGTACAATATATACATATATTATTTATGTATCAGAGCCAATGTGTTTTGTCTCTCAAAAAGTCTCCTGCCCATAAAAACTCAAAAACATTTGATTGAAATTGTCATTACATTCCTTTTGACATTATTTACAGGTGTAATAATTTCATTAATTGTGTGTTGTAGTTTCTGTCATTTTAACAAAACAGAAAACCATGGACTTGGCTAGACTTCATGGTCCTAACTTTGAGAATCTTCGGCTATAAAGGATTTGGGTCATTTTGAAAGATATCAAGAGAAGCAGGTGAAAAAACAATAATAAACCAAAACAATAAATGAATAAATTCTCTAAAACTGAATGTAGGCCATGTTCAGTGTATTTAAATCAAGATGGCATGTATTTCCAATTTAGAGGTCAAAGTGATAACAATAATATTAACAAATATAAATGAGAGAAATGTTATTAATAATGGTGGTGTGCAGCATCATTGAAAATGAGAGTTCTGACACTGCTGTAGATTTCTGCTGGGATCAATGAATGTGGAAATTATGCTTTTCATGAGGAAACCATTTGATTCAGACATTGAATAGTTCCTGCACTGAATAACATTCATTTTAGTGTTTCCCAAACACACTCCCTGGTAAATTGATGAAATTACTGCACATTTAGTTTATCTTCAGTGATTAGATTTATTGTTAAACCTATCAACACCTTATTATTCCACCTCATATCAATGAATAATAACTAGCTCAACTAGATAGCATTGCTAGCTTGTATCAAGGAAGGTTGTTCCTTGGTTAATTCGGTTATTTCATGCATCAGTTGTAAGACAGTAGTGATAAGATCTGCAGCATAATTGTGGATGCATTATAACCTTCATGGTTGGATTTATTGCAGGACTGTTTAAGACTATATTAGTTTTAGCTCGGTGTACCTAATAAACTGGCAGCTGCATAGATGTTTATAGACTTCATAGAAATATACAAATTTTATATTGTATGAATAGTGGAGAGCAAATACCATACTCCACAAACAATAACCATGGTATGGAACAAACATATCTTTGTTATTTTGTTAAATAATAGGATTACTTTCCACATATCTTTCCGTTTAGAGTCTTTCCATTTAGTTTTTTTTTTTATATGCTGCCAGATTGATTGCTTTGAATGCTTTCAGGTTCGAGAAAGGCCGAATCTACACGTTTATCGGAGAGGTGGTGGTATCGGTGAATCCTTACAGGCAGATGGACATATACGGGGAGGAAGCCGTTGGTGCATACAGAGGGAGAGAGCTGTACGAAAACCCGCCTCACCTCTACGCAGTGGCTGATGCGGCCTACAAAGCCATGAAGAGAAGAGCGAAAGACACCTGCATCGTCATTTCAGGTAACAAACAAAAGCATATCAGATAATTAGGGGTTGGGTGTGCAGAGTTTGGCTTGAAAAGGGAAGTAACATCGCTGTTAACAAATATTAGATTGCTCAGGTTAGTGCTGTATAGAAACTTATGACACAATTCGGTTGAATCTCTTTGACAAGTTTGCACTTTCTAGTGTCCTGCGAATGGAACAAGCTGTATTTTTTGGTTATAAAGAAAGGGAAAAAAAACTGTTTATAGCGTTCATACTGTAAGCTTTAACAGGATTTAACTTGACTCAAAGACATTCCACAACATTACATGTTACTCTTAAAGAATAAAAAAACATGATGTGTCATTTAATAACACTTTTTAAATGTAATATTTAGACAAATTACTGTAGAATAAGACCAATTAGGATCTGTTTGGTAAGGAAAATAACTTCAGGTCATATCATGTCACCTCATATCATGTCACTTTATTTCAGATTTCTCCTCCCATAACAGAATATGTTTTATTCTACACTTTATGAATCATTCATAATGAACAACATTAAAACTGCTTTTCAGTAGTCAAGGTATAATGGATTTAGTGAAGGAGTTGTCAGAGACATAAAAATTCAAACTAGAGTTTATGGACTAAGCTATTAAAGATACTGTTTAACACCAATCTGTGTGTGTGTTGTCCAGGTGAAAGTGGAGCGGGGAAGACAGAAGCCAGCAAATACATCATGCAATACATCGCAGCAATCACTAACCCCAGCCAAAGGGAAGAAGTTGAGAGGTGAGAACTTAAATGGCACATCTTTTAATCTCTGCATGTAATCACTAAAGGTGTTAATGTATTTAACTCCAACCCAAAGCTCTATATTATTTTTAAATAATATAGATATTTTTTAATTGTCATTTTACTGCCTGTTATTTTTCAACTATATATATTATATATATCTAGTATATTTATCAACTATAAATTAAGTAGGATAAATGACTCAAAAGACTTTGCAGAGCAGTATTTAACTATAAATTCGTAATCTATTTCTAATCTTAAACAAAAACTGTCTCCCTAAAAATACAGAATAAAAGCATATGAAGTCCAATAAATGTTTATTTAACATTTATGGAAGGAGTCTCCAATGTCAGTGCTTTGAAGTCTTCTGGAAAGTCCTGTATATGTCCTAAAGGACCTGTAAGCTAGCTCTTTGTGGCTGTACCATACTTTATATCATGACAGGCTGTGTTTTTTTTGCCATAATATGTTTAAAAATGAGAAAAAATAGATGTTTGTGAGGGAACAAATATTTATAGCTTCTATAATGTATAGGATAACAGGGATGTTTTTTGAAGATCTTCCCCAATATTAAATATAATTATTCTGTATACTGATAAAAAGTACTACAGGTTGTTTAATTATAAAAAAAAAAAAAACTCCTAGTGTTAGAAAATTGCTGTGGTATAAGAAGTCGAATAAAATTATAGATGTAATAAATGAGGATATGAAAGCTAGTGGGTGCAAATGTTGAGGATGTAGAAGATAGGGATAGGTGGAGAGAGATGATTCGCTGTGGCCACCCCTGAAGGGAAAAGCCGAAAGAAGAAGAAGATATTGGTTTTATTGAAAAAAAAAAACCCCAAAACAACAATGTTGTGATGGTAAGCATGAACCTGCTTTTCAGCTGTCCACATTACAGCAAGTCATCACTGATTATTTTATTATTATTTTACTACCCTCTCTTTCTGCTTTTCTGGATCACCTCCTATTTGCTCCACTTGGTTTCATAATCGAATACTTTTATTTTCTAGTGTGAAGAACGTGCTCCTGAAATCCAACTGTGTCTTGGAGGCATTTGGAAATGCCAAGACCAACCGCAACGACAACTCGAGCCGGTTTGGGAAGTACATGGACATTAACTTCAACTTTAATGGAGACCCAACAGGAGGACATATCAACAATTACCTGCTGGAGAAGGTGAGAGTTCACTCAGAAGCTGGAACTCGAAATTACAGCCGTTACTTCTGTTTTGAGTTAATTCACCATGCTTAAAATTCAGAAGAGATGTGGCATGAATACTGCCTTGAAGCGGAATAAATGAACGGTGCTGCCCCTGTTTCTTATGATGACTGCGTGTTTTCCTGTGTGTGTAACATTTAATGCTGAGATCCAGTGCTATAAAAAGTAATCATGTTTTCCCAGTACTAACAAGAATTTAATGATGAATAATAAGATAAAGAATTTCTTTAGCCTTACTCTTCAACAACTTGACCATCTATCCACTGGTATACACACACACACACACACACTTAAAAAAAAGTATGTATGTATATATAGGTTTGTGTGTAGCTGGTGACGTCTTGTAATTAGTTTCAGTTGTGTCAGTTTTATTTTTGACCTTCTCTCTCGCTTCTGTCGTAATTGTGGGTTTTTCAGCAAAGGTACTGAAATATAGACGAGAGAAAAGGGCTCTAAATGATGATGCCTATGAACTACACCCACGCTCATGCTCCTGAATGTTAATATATACAGCTTTTAATGCATTGGCTTACAGTGCATAGCTTTCTGTCAGTTCATGGCTTCTCCAGCTGGGGAGGACAGGGCTGAATATTTAAACTTGCCAACACAGAGAGTTAAGTAGTTAATCCTTCTGATAATCTGATGAGATGAGATAAGATGTGATGTACCATTATTAATCCCCTGTAGGGGAAATTGACAAGTTGACACAGCAGCAAGAGAAAGAGGGGTAAGAGCAAAAAGGAAAAGCTAGACATCCTAAATAGTGTCATAAAAATAGTATAAGATAAAGAGAAATAATAGGAACATTATAAATAAATTAAATTATTATAAAATAAATCAGTGTGTTTAGAGTTATGTATATATGTAGTGTCCTTGTTGTTTATATACATAAATTAAGTCTGTTGATAGGATATCAGTGCGTTATGAATCAAAATAATATCAAAAGAAGTGTTAAGTTGACCTTGAGTGACAATAATGCATTTTTTTTTGTCCGTCATATTCTTTTTCCTCCTGTTTAGTCAAGGGTCATCCAACAGCAAGAGGGTGAGAGAAATTTCCACTCATTCTACCAGGTGAGATGGATTGCTGGATATAGGAAGAATGCTGCTTTTGAGATTGAGATTTAATAATTGTTAGATATTAGGGATGTAACTGAATTTGGATCATACCGTTATTCAGTTTGAACCATTAATCAGATTGAAAAGATAGCATGTGCTAAAAGGATATAAGTACACAGATGTATAATTGTTTTTTTTGTGTGTTTTGGTTGAGAATAATGGCATGGCATGTATTAAGACTGGGCTCTCATAGGCATTAAAAAAAAAACTTACCTCTCATGCAAGCTGGAGGTTTTAAGTTTCATGTGGGTGTGAGAAAGCTGTCGATATACTAAGCTTGCTGGAAAGTGCTGCATGATACAGCTTGTATATTTGCATATATTTTAGGAAACAGAACCAACTGCATTCAGAAAATAGCACAGGCAGGTACAAACAAAAATAACCCTATGAACGTGATTAAATGAACAGTCCTGCTCATATCTCTAGTTGAGACGGATTATCAACTCGAATGATGAGGAGAACAGTGTGAGGAGACACAGCACACAGCATGCTGCCAATGTCGGCATTTCCTCTTCTTTGTTTCAGTGTTTGCCAGGGTTCATGGGATGGTACATATTGTATTTAATAATAACTGAAAAAAAGCCTAGGTTTAGCCTCACCCACTTCCAGTTTCAATCAAAGTCCAGATAATGCTATGAATATTTGAGGCACTAAACAGATAAGGATACAAATATGCAAATTCTGGTATTGTGTTAAATATCTATTAGATATCGAAAGTCTATGCACTGAAATGCAGAAGTACTTACCAAGAGAGGATGTTCAATCCGCTACACCGTATTTACCAGAAACAGAGTGTTAGGTCTGCTTGGTGAAATAGTAAAGCAAAAGGAACAGTTAAGCAAGGCAAGACCGAAGCATAGTTTAGTTTTACTTGTTCTAATGTCAATTTCAAGGTGTAATGTTGGGACAGTTACAGTATATATTGTACACACCGTATAATCTTCCGCATGATCTAGCATTGCATTACATGTGAACTGCAATGTAAGAACTGCTCTAATTTTGCTGTACTCAGTATAGTGACAATAAAAGAATCTTGAATCTTAAAGCTGATTTCTACATGTGTCTTCCAAAAATGTAGATTAATTTGTTTTAATAAACATGAGGCAAACACTTTTGTATAACGTTGTGTGTGTGTGTGTGTGTCCCCAGTTGTTACGTGGAGGTTCGGATGATCTTCTGAACTCCCTCCATCTTAACAACGATCCTTCAGAGTACTTGTACACCAAGCAGGGCTCCTCAGTCACTGTAAGCCCTACCTGATTTCACCTTTATCAAATTATGTCTATTTAATTCACATCTGAACCAACATAATAATCAACATGTACACTAATACAACATATTGATGTTATTTGATCAAGCTGAAATCACTGATAGTTAACATTTAACTTTCTTAGTTAAAAGTTAAAGTTTAGAGTTAAATGTATTATTTTGGCATGCTCTTATTATCCATTCTCTTATTGTCTTTTTGTCTTTTGCCACCCCCTTCTCTATCTATCTATCTATCTATCTATCTATCTATCTATCTATCTATCTATCTATCTATCTATCTATCTATCTATCTATCTGTCTCTCTCTCTCTCTCTCTCTCTCAGTCTTCCAGTGATGATCGGCGGAGTCACAGGGAGGTGATGAGAGCGCTACAGGTGATTGGCTTCAGTCAGGAGGAAGTCAACTCCATCTATAAAATCCTGTCCACCATCCTCCTCCTGGTATGATGAAGCATCACAAATCACATAAAATACACTTGGATTCTATACACTGAGCAAAGATTTCTCAGTTCTGTGAGATCTTAAAAAAAAAGTTCTCTCTGGTTGCTGATTGAATGCTAAGATTTTATAGAGTAATAATCAATCAACATTTAAGGTAAGTACTTAAATTAAGTACTTAAATTTATTATTTAATAATCTATACAACCCCAATATTGTGTCATTTTACATGATTATTTTGAAACTATTTGTTTTTATTATTTAGTTATTATATTTTATATATATATATATATATTTGAAAATGTTTATTTTTTAATAACAATTTATAACAATGTTTAAATGTAATTACATTTTAAATTTAATATCATATATAACAGAAATAATTATAAAATAAACAACGATTTAATAATGATGTTATTATTATTATTTCTTAATTTTTAAATTAAATGAATGTAATAAACCAGATTTCTGACTGGACCATGTGCCTTCGCTTTTTTCATCATCATTCTTAGGGGAACCTGCAGTTTGTGAGTGATGGAGAGAGCGTGGAGTTGGTCGGAGGTGACACAGTGAAACACATTGCTGAGCTCACATCCTCTGAGGAAGAGAGTGTGTCTAAAACACTGTTGTATCGTACAGTGGCTACAGGAGGCGGCGAGGTCATCTCCAAAGGGCACAGCGAGCAGGAGGCCAGCTATGGCCGAGACGCTTTTGCCAAGGTGCTCTGTTCCTTTCCTGTACAAACAGGAAGTGTTTAAACCTGGCTTTCTTTGTAGAATATGAATGAAATTGCTTTAATAACTAAAAGATTGAATATTAACAAAGACCATCTGAATTGAGAACGCTGAGAACTTGAGAATCTTAATAATATTGGTAGTTCATAACACAACATTATTAATCACTTAATAAACAAATCACCATCTCTAAACATTTTCTAGTTTTAGACTACATTACTATGAAAAAGAAACCCTTATATAATGTCTTGTATTTCCTCCCTTAATTGTAAAAATTGCCACATTATTAGTTCCATTTCATGTTTACAAGCTCACCTTGAAAAAAAATAACTAATGCAATACTTTACCCAAATGTTATTTATTATTGCAGATTATTTGTTTTAAAACTGAGACAAATATGGTTTAACTAAAACCTCCTACAACTAACTAAAACTAAAACTTGTAGGAAATAGTAACATTTCATTGCTTGTGTTGTTAATATTCCTACTGCTTTGATTCAAAACAAAAGCACTGTTCTAGTAATACTGGTTTAGCAATAAACTATAATATTTACTATAATATGTTTATTTTTTCTGATAAATTAAAATCAGCTCCTAGAGATGCTTCAGTGCTTAACTTTAGGTCTCTGATTCTCATCTTGTAGGCTTTATATGAGCGGTTGTTTGGTTGGATTGTTGGTCAAATTAACAGTGTGATTGAGGTGAAGAACTACAACCCAGCTCTGCACGGCAAAAACACAGTGATCGGAGTGCTGGATATTTATGGCTTTGAAATCTTTGACAATAACAGGTGAGATTTTTCCTGAGCTATGTTAGCTGTCAGAATTGCCAAATGTCATTTTTTAACAATAACAGACCTTGGTACACAAACACAGTAGAGAGATTAGCACCAAGGAAGAAACACAATACACTGGCAAGAATAAAAGGCATTTGCTGCTTAATAAGTAAAAACACAGAGCACTTTTACTGTTAAAGTTCTGCCATGTGTCACTAGAAAAATATTGAATATTTAAGAAAAATACATTCACTGCAGTCGAACAGATGAAGAACGGTTAGGATTGATGTATGACAGAAGTATTAATTGAAAATGCTGCTTTTAACAGCAATCTAAAGGAATCATTTTGTTCAAAATAGTGATGGATGCTGCAATATTTAATAACATTTATGCCAAAAATGCCGAAATATCAGCTTGTTACACCACCATGTATTCTTTTACCAGAATAAAAAATCTGTGTGTAATTTGTATAGATATTAGGTAATACTACCTAAACCAACAAGCCTATATCCACATGAACCATGACTGTAAGTTATTTTACCAAATGCATGCTGGGTTATTTTTCTCTGTTTAGATTTTGTCTTGTGCTGTAATGTTTCCCTGCAGTTTTGAGCAGTTCTGTATTAACTACTGTAACGAGAAGCTACAGCAGCTGTTCATTGAGCTCATCCTAAGACAGGAACAGGAGGAGTACCACAGAGAGGGCATCACATGGCAACATGTGAGTACAACACACACACACACACATATATATATACTCACACACAAACTACTAAATATGGTGAAATATAGCTTTATAACTGTATATCCCAGTCATGATGGCACCCACAGTTATGACGACAATAGGTTTTGCTTCTCTCTTTTTGGTTCCCAAGAAGGGATATTTGTGTGCAGCTTTACCATATACGGTAGTGAAAGGACAAGAGGGAACGCATCACTTATTTACTTTATTATCACATCCTACAGTGGATTTTCACAGTCATATATGTACTTTTGCTTGATTTCTCTTCAATGCCAATCCTGTCGTCCTTTTGCACAGATTGACTACTTCAATAACCAGATCATTGTGGATCTAGTGGAACAGCCGCACAAGGGCATCATTTCCATTCTGGATGAGGCCTGCCTCACTGTCGGAAAAGTCACAGACACAGTCTGCTTGGAGAGCATGAACAACAAGCTTGGCCAGCACCCTCACTACACATCCCGCAAGGTACACACACGTATCATCATGAGAATATCGTTAACAGTGAAGCACGGTGATGTTAACATCATGGTGTGGGAAGGATATATGTACTGTATATATAAAACTATGTTGTACTATTTGTGAGCAGCAAAAACACTAAATATAAAAAGAAATGATTGAAGAGGAGAACTGGAGCATACATACAGACATCTCAAGAGGAGGGATCCTTCCTTCCTCTTGAGATGTCTGTAAGTACGCTTCAATTGAGAGGAATCAAAAGCTGTTTAGAGGATATGAAAGAGGATAGAAGTCGTTAGAAAACTAAATAATGGATACC
Source organism: Hemibagrus wyckioides (assembly GCF_019097595.1). Classification (NCBI taxonomy): domain Eukaryota; kingdom Metazoa; phylum Chordata; class Actinopteri; order Siluriformes; family Bagridae; genus Hemibagrus; species Hemibagrus wyckioides. Next base: position 10,907,485 of record NC_080721.1, on the reverse strand, counting down.
AACACAATATAGTACACAGTATATATAATTATATATAACAATAATTATTGAAAATGCTTATAAAATGTTTATTTATTTATTTATTTGTTTGTTTGTTAATTAATTAATTAATTAGAGAGAGAGAGAGAGAACTCTAATTGAATGCTGCTGCAGTTTAACAGGCTGGTCAACAGAGAGCGGCATTCACACACAAAATCACAGAGTCAGCCAACTCTGAGCCAACAAAAATCGAGTCCATCTAAATAATATTTTTTTTCTGTGGAAAAGTGATAAACAACATCAACACAACTACTCATGAAACAATGCTATATTTTTACTCCCACACAGAATATACTGTATAATGAAAGCTGTTGTCATTGTGTCCTCTTGTGCTTTGTTCATTTGTGTAATTTTTTTCTATCATGGTCATGTTCGTCACAGTCAATCTGTCCTGTCTTTCTGCTAGCTGTGTCCCACTGACAAGAGCATGGAGTTTAATCGTCATTTCCGCATCCGACACTACGCTGGTGATGTCACGTGAGTCCTGAGTTCTTTTTTTCCATCCATTACATAGCACTTATTCCAAATACACAAACAATTAACAAAAAGCCAGAGTAAACCTGTTCAACATTTTAGTAACTTTTTGTATTAAAAAAAATAAATAATACTCAATGTTGAACACAAGATAAAATAAGTAAGGCCTTGAATACAGGCTGCTTCATACTTTGTGTGATATGTCCTGAAGGAGAGCTGCTACTAACACCCCAAATTTCATTATTTTCCAAAAAACGACACATTCCTAAGTGTTTTATTTGTTAAATTCTTTTAAGAAGATTGTACGTTTTATCCATTTATAGCTGCATTTAGCATTGTGAAACGTCCGTAAAGCAGCTTAGTTTCTGTTATGACTTAACTTATACAGTAGCACATATAAAGAGGCATTTCCTCAATAGCCTCTCTTTTTTTTTTCATTTTACAGGAGATAAAGAAATAGAATGCACGAACTTCTCTGTCTTAAGCATACATTCTAACTATTAATTAAAATTCTGGCATTGGCGACTCCTACTCCAGGGAGAAACCTTCACGTCATAAACAGCTGCACTTTTTAAAAAAAAAATTTTTGTTGATGCTGTATGAGCCCCTGCATAAGATTATGATAGAAATTCAAACATATTATGGATATTTTATTTCAATTAACAATTTCTGACCAATCAGAATCCAGACTGTAACAGCGGGGTGGTGTAAATACTGTATATTTAAACACACAACATATCCATTTGCATGAATGCTTTTAATAGCTTTTCTATATACTCCGATTTAGGTCTTGATTAAAAATGCACCTAGTTCCTGTTTGTAGTGTCCTCCCTCAGCAGCTGTGACAAGGATAATGTCGCTTTATTCCCAGGGTGTAAACATCACACATGCTTGTGGGACTCTGAGAATTGGTTGGTAGATAAGTGTGAACAGTAATCCCCCATTTTACTTCCTGTGCCAGCAGGTCATTGGGAGAGAAAATGCTGCGTGATGATGATTAGGATAACTTGGATGCACATCAAAAAAACATTTTCAGTAGATTTTCATTCTCAGCTCCGATTTTAGCCCATGATGCTGCTTTCTAGGTGTTTGATCGTTAGATCGTCCTTGCCTTGACTGTCATGGTTTTTCCTCCAGGGATGTTGTCGCGTCGTCCCCTGAGTCCTACAGCTCTGCCTCCTGCAAGCTGACAAGTGCATTTCTATGTAGCCTAGTTTTAGCTGTACTGTACACTGTATGTTCTATTAAAGAGCTAGATAAGTAGTGAAAAACACTGACGCACCCTTTAGACTTGAGTTACATTTTTTCATTTAAGATACATCATAATATATCAATATTTACTTGATTTTCTTAGTATTTGGTAGTCTCTTTTTGCTTTACTGACAGTGTGGACTCGAGTTTTGGATACTCTGCACACTCACTTCATAAGCGTGTAAGATAAGATAAGACTTGTGAGAAAGAACTGACCTTTTGTACAAACATGGTCAATATCACGCATTCATTTGCATTTCAGAAGTGTTCTGGAAATTGTGCAACTTGTTGAATATTGAATATCAGATTTTCAGTGTGGCCTTTTGACTTTTGAATACACACACACACACACACACACACTGCATGTTTACAGTCGGACTCTCACAATCCATCAGTCCATACTCAAGTCTAATGTTAGTTTCTTATAGCGTCGTAAATTAGATGTGTCTTTTTTTCCCCATCATTAAAACGAAGATGTCTAACTGGACTTCCTGGACACTAAATAAATTCAAATAAATCAGAAATCTAAAATAACCCGCTAGTCTTCAGAGAGCTGTACTTTTTTCCCCCATTTTGAGATAAATAGGAAGCTACTTTCTCAGAAGACATAGTGTGAACTTGATTAAGTTTAAAGTTCAATTCAACCTCACAGTACTTTATGTCGAAAAGCCTTCTTCAGCCTGCAGTCTGTTGAACCGAGACGCATCTTTAATGACATTATATGCTGTATATCTATAGCTCTGTCCAACTGTGAACTCATAAGAGAACATTCGCAAGCAAGTGTGTGACTGAACGTGTGTGAGACACATGCTCACTTCCATCAGCAAACCTTTAATTTTTCCAAAACTTATGGTGCTGTAAAGAGAGCCAACACTGTGAACAAAGTTGCTGCCAGTGCCGGAATTTTCTGCGACTCCATAACTCATGGGCTCTGTCCTAATTTGGGATCTAGGAGGAAGTAAAAGATCAGAGTAGAAAGCCTAGGACTGAAAATAGACGACACATTTTTCACCTCATTCTCTCCCCTGCTTTTTAATGACTATGATGAGAGACTGAAGAAAGAGGACCGAAGGTGTGTTTTAGTCCATTTGTCACATTAACGCAGGATCGAGACGAGCAGATGTGAAGGCAGCTAAATCGAGTCGTTTGCATATCAGCACAAACAGTAAACGGTCAATCAAAACGTCACTTGTAATTGGGTCAGATGTGTTGAAAAAATGTCTTACTAAATGAGATTACTGTAGAATTTGCACACACACACACACACACACACACATACATCTAATACATGCTTGTCTCTGCCTCCCACACCCACTACACAATAACTTCCCTGAGGGATCAAAGCTGTCAGAACGTAGTTGTCAACCTTCCCTCAAAACACACACACACACACACACTGCGGCATCCCTAAGGCACTACCAAAGCAGGCCATTCTTCCTTTTCTCTTGCTAAATATACCCTCGTCCAGACCCTCCTCTCTGATCCGACTCTGACCTACTTCATCACTTTTTTTGCTTTCTGCCTTCCTAACTCTTTATCCATTCATTTTCTCTCCCTCTCTTTTTTTCTCTTTTCTTTCTCTCCAATTCCAATTAACGTGTCTTCCATCATTCCCAGCTCATTATGAGTCTTTAATGAAAACTGTAATGTAGTCAATGAGAACAAAATCACTTGAGATAGAGAACCCTGACTCGTGAATTCTGATAAAAAGTAAAAAATCATGCCATTATTCAGGTGTGTCCGTGATTATGGTGTCATTTATTTTACTCTTTTAATCATTTTAAATGTGGATTCTAGGAAAACACCCATCCAGGCAACAATAAAGCATCTCAGACAAAAATCTCTCTATATCTTTTTTTATTGTTTACATTTTCTGTAGTGTACACATTTTCTTTATTAACATTTTTTATTTCTATAAATAGAACCCAATCATGAACCCACCCAATTTTTAGTCATAGAAAGCAGGCTGCTTATTAGCAGAGGTGAGTAGTGTGTAGAGAGAGGTGGGTAGATAGTGTTGATCTGTTGGTCAAGAACTCCAGTTTGATCCCCCAGATTTAGATATGTCTAATCCTCTCACTCAAGTGAATCTGTAAAATCAAAAACTGTCATTTACGTTAAATGTCATGTTACGCTACACATATTTTCTTGTTGTTTAGTCAGTTTGTATTTACTAAACTATAGATTTAGCTGATTTGTTTTTTTGCTGCCTCACATACTTTTACATCACTGTATTTCATACCTGACACACACACTTGCTGTGATGGAGATAAATGAATTCAGGAAAGAATTTTGACTGTGAAAGATAGAATGAGGGAACCTCTTTGTCTGTGTGTGTGTGTGTGAGAGAGAGAGTTTGAATATGAACAATTAAGTCTAATCTGTGTGTGTGTGTGTGTGTCTGCGTGTGTATATTTTGCTGCAACACTTTACATAACCAGCGCATCACACTGCCTGATGTGTGTATTTGTGTTTTTTGTGTGTCTTGAGATGTTTTCTCAAGATAACTCAAGCGCACTTATGAGATTGTACTGCCTGCTGCCTGATCACTTAATTCCCAGCTGCGGTTGTAAAAAGGAAGAGAAAGACGTTGTTTCATAGATTCATGAGGTTCTACGTTGTGTAATATGTTTCCTTGGTGTTGATGCGATGGGGATTTATGTTTAGGCTGCTGTTTACCTGCTCATTGTGTGTGAGGTCTGGCAGTTCCCGTCAGGAATGAGTCACGGTTCAGGAGTGTTTTTCTTCTTTATCTACTTCTCTAAACTCTGAGTCAGTGCTTTTACTGAGCTCTGCTTACATTCTGTGATCCTATTCTCTTTTATAGATACTCAGTGGAAGGATTTCTGGACAAGAACAAGGATCCACTCTTCCAGGATTTTAAACGTTTGATGTATAACAGGTATAGTGTCACTTTGTGCATGATAAACAATTCAATATGCATTTAAAATATGTATTTGTTAATACAGTGTTAATACAGTGTTAATACAGTGTGGTAGACAGAGAACAAACAGAGAGGACACGCCTTCTTCAATATATACATACACAGAGAACATGCCTCCTTTAATATATACATACACAGAGGACACGCCTCTGTTGATATATACATATAGAGAGGACATGCCTCCTTTAATATATGCATACGCAGAGGACATGACTCCTTTAATATATAATACACTGAGGACACGCCTCCTATGATATATACATACACAGAGGACACGACTCCTTTAATATATAATACCCAGAGGACACGCCTCCTTTAACATTTAGAAACACAGAGTACATGCGTCCTTTAACATATAGAGACACAGAGTACATACGTCCTTCAATAAAGAGCACGTCCCTTTTAGATGACTGACAGGCACTGAGGATACTCCTCATTTACTGACAATGACAGAAATAATAGCTTTTGGGGTGAAATCTGTAATGATTTAAAAATATTAAAGCTGTAGTGTTCTCACAGTTCAGACCCGGTGCTTAAGGACATGTGGCCTGATGGGAAGCTGGGCATTACGGAGGTGACCAAGCGGCCGCTGACTGCAGCGACGCTCTTCAAGAACTCCATAATCGCCCTGGTTGATAAACTCGCCTGCAAGGTGAGGAAGTAATCTTTCAAAGCTATCTCGATTTAGTGAAGGAAAATGATTCATTCAGATATGCTGCAGATTTCCTGATTCATATACTAATGTTGAAAACCAGCATTTTTTTCTAATTCTTGTTCATTTAAAATATTGTTTTTAATAGCTCGCACATAAAGCTAAACAGTTCACCATCTGTTGTGATGACCTTATGGGACATTTCATCATTTGACATTTCCTGATGCTATTTTTTACAAATTTTCTACAATAGTCACAGCTTTGTGTGAATTTGGGACAAGGCTGGGCTATGCAGTGTTTTTGGGTCACAGTTGACGACTGGTTGCTCTCCTTTTGGTCCACTGGGGACACCTGTCCTGAATCAGTCCGGCACAGCCTCCATACTCATCCCTCTATCTTTCACTCTTTGTCATGTATGTATGGTAATGCTTTAAGGAGGTTAGAATCTGTGCATGAGATGATCTATATGTGCTATTGTTTTCATGTGAGGTGGTATTTCTGGAAAACAGCGTTTTCCAAACTGAACCAAAAATGTGATCATTATGAACAATTTGCTCATATAAATGTACTTTTTTTTTTTTTACATAATATAGTATCCAGTTAATATTAAATAGTTATTTGATATACTGAGAGAGGACAATGGGGAAGTACCTAAGAATACAAGGATTTATATATTAGCACCAGCTAAACAAATTCTGGCTGTGCATGTCTGTCTAATTGCTTGTATTTTTTCACAATAATGCATGAACAAAAGTTTGTGTTAAAAGTTCTGTTTATACCGGACATGAGCCATGTGCAAAAAGTTGCAGTGTTACTCAGAGGGGCCTTTAAACCATGAGTTCAGTGCAGCATGGCCCATAAACTACTACACATTTCAGACTGTAGCCCTACTGCAAATTCCAGCTTGATGAAAGTTCTACCTTCCAAAACTATCACAGTATGATAGTTATATCATAAGAGATTAATTTACGTGATCATATACAGTATTAATGAATGCTTACAGATTGGTTGTGTCAAGGCTGGTGTTGATTAAACCAGGGTTTACCTTCATTCATCATGCCTTCCTTATGAAGTTTGTTTCTAGTGTGTGTAAAGCGTATGTTGGACTTGCAGGAGCCATACTACGTGCGCTGCATTAAACCCAATGAGTTGAAGTCTCCGATGCTGTTTGACGAGGCGCGATGCCAGCATCAGGTGGCCTATCTCGGCTTGCTGGAGAATGTTCGTGTTCGCAGAGCGGGCTTCGCATACAGACAGCCCTACGAGCGCTTCCTTCAGAGGTCAGAGCTCATGTACTCATTTAACAATATCATACATACTTGGACAAAACTATTCAACAGCTAGTTATAAGGTAGCTTAATTGTACCAATGATGGTTTTGATTTCAACCTGTTAAATGTTAAACACATGAAAGCCCATTAGTCATTCTGTCATCGGGAAATTCTAGCTGAATCATTTATTTTTGGATTATTAGGTATAAAATGACATGTGAGTACACGTGGCCAAATCACCTGATGGCAAGCGACCGCGAAGCCGTGGAGGCCATCATCGTCCAGCACAGCTTTGAAGAAGACGTGGCGTATGGACATACCAAACTGTTTGTGCGGACTCCTCGCTCTCTCTTCAGTCTGGAGCAGGAGAGAGCTGCACTCATTCCCATCCTTGTCCTCTTCCTGCAGAAGGTAATTGAGTAACACCTTTTGATTTATGTTCAAATGTTCTTATGTACCCATTTATGCTTTAAAGTTAATTCAAACGAACAGATTTTTTTTGTGATACTGTCACTGTCAAGAACAGAGTCTTTTCTTATCAATATTCCATCATGTGGGACGAAGATGTTAATATTCCATATGATTTTCACATATTTCCACTGCCATGAAGATATGAAGACTAAGCACTTGCTAGATAAATTGCTATCTTCAGAGTTTACCTAACTTCCTTGCTCTGTATCCATATTTCTGGTTGCTTGGCAACAGGGTTCTCACGCCTTTACGTGTTGAATCATGCTCATTTTGTTCCCTTCTTCTACTCTAGCAAAAACTTTATACCCCAAAACTGAAACAATCCCAATATAACCTGTTAAAAGTTAAATTTAACAGAACAAGAATTTACAAAAATACAAACTGTTATAATTGTCAAAATTACAGAATGCAAACATTTACTATTTTTTTTTACTTTGTGATTTCTTTTTATGGAAATATATTTCTTTTCCATCTGATTTCTTTTTATCTGTCCATCCTCCACCTTTGTGGTGTGTTTAGGTGTGGCGTGGCGCCTTGGCACGGATGCGATGTCGGCGTATGCGGGCGATCTATACCATAATGGGCTGCTATAAACGCTATAAAGTAAAGGCTCACTTCTGGGAGGTGGAGAGACGCTTTGCTAACGTGCGCAACATGGACGACTATGGGAAGAGCGTGGAGTGGCCGACCCCACCTGCTGCCCTGCTACAGTTCCACAAAATCACACAACACCTACATCGCCGGTATACTTTACCACACACACACACACACACACACACACACACACACGCACATCATATCATTACTGAACAGCAGGGGCTTTGGAAGATTTATGCTATCGTTAGCTGTTTTGTTCTGAAGAGGCATTAATAAATGATTTCTCTTGAGCATTTGGTAACTACAGCGTAGCTGGGAGCACATTCAGCAAAAAAAAACCCCTCACACAATGTGTCACACAAAGCGCAAACATTTCGCTGATTCATCTCTCCTGAAATCTCTCCTGAAATGGTTTTCTCGCTTCTTCTCTTTCGTCCTCTTCTGTCTTTCTTCCTGTAGATGGAGAGCGAGACGGATCGTAAAGAACATCCCTCCATCCGATATGGCAGAGGTGCGGGCGAAAGTGGCAGCTATGAGCGCTCTGAGCGGAGAGAGAGTAGATTGGGGATACAGCCGAGCCTGGGAGAGAGACTACCTAGCCAACGTGAGTCCCTAAACACTCCATTCACACTGTAGTGTGATTTTAGGAAGCTGCCTACACACCTGGCTGCTTTTAAGGACAACATGACCTACTTTTCTGCTCTATTTGTTAAATAAGATATCATTGAATGCAGGTATAAAATATTAAAAATGAAATAACCCTGCATCTTGATGGGCCAGGGGATAGAGTTATGGGTTTTGGTTTGATCTTAGGGTTAGGGTCAGAGTTTAATGGACTTCATGAGTCATAGAGTTAGAATCAACCCTGCTCTCTAACCCGTCCTCTCTCTACTGTCAGTCAAAGAGAGGCTAGCCAATCACAGGTGTATGATTCTGAGATTGGTATGCTGATATCGGAAAATAATCAACACTGGGGTGGTGTATCCCTCAATGCTTTATTCCTCTTATAGTGTAACTGTTTGCCAAATTAAAAGCTGCACTCCAAATGCTAGTAATATCGTCTCAAATGAAATACTATCGTCTTTCAACTAAATGGAAGTATAACCAGTTTCCTCATTATTCCATAGCTGCTATAAACAGTTGTTCCCTCACCAGCCTCAGCTCCAGATTCTTTCTTTATTCCGAAGGCTTTCCCGTGTTAGAAACCTGTTAACTTTTCCAGCTTTACCTCTGACTGTTACAAATTGCTCACACTGGAGACTCCTCCAAAAAAATGCTATATAAACATAATAAACATTACACACGTTTTTAATTTGTTTGTGTAAATTGTTACTATGGAAAAGGTAGCATATTCAGAATCTGAAAGTAGAAGTATTAGCTTAACCTGAACGTTGCAGCTTGAACTCCTGTTAAAGAAAATGAATCATCAGTCGTTAATTAGAAACATTATTTAACTTCTGACCAATCGGAATTAAACATTAAATAGTGCTCTATAATATTTGTAATGACTTTGAAGCCTCATATGTCATGAAGGAAGTGACTTTCTTTCAGAGGTTAGCTGAAGGTTTGGGAGAAAAAAATTCTCCCATGTAGTATGAGTGGTAGGGCAGTTCTAGATTAGAGGTACTTGTGAAGTGGACTAATAGCTTAGTACTTAGTACAAAACTGTAATACTATTTGAAGATGTATTTTATTTTAATTATAGTATATTCTTTAACCTAGGTTTTTAATGTCATGTATTTTATTCTTGGTTATTTATTTTCCTTTTTATTTGTCTTTTTTATTGGGCATTTCCTTACAGGCAAAAGACTCTCCATTAACCAGCTCAAATTTTGTCAGAATCACCAAAGAGTTGAAGAACAAAGATCAGTACAGCCAAGTCCTCTTTTCTAGCTTTGTCAGGATGGTAAGAAACCTTCTCTCTTTAGTCCTCTTTCACACACTGTCTCACACTCACACGGTCATAGTCTCTGTCTCTCACATGCACAAGTTTAATTTAGCCTCCAGATGCAACGGGTGTACTCGTATTGTTCAGGTGGAGCGCATGTGACTCTGTGTGTATGTGTGTGATAAGCTGGCAGGGTAATAACAAGTCTATCAGATTCATCAGATCTATCAGAAATAATGACTGTTTGTGGACTATTTATGGAGGCGTCTTTCTTAGCTGTGTAATATCAGATGCAAAGCTATCTGAGAGAGAGCGTTTCTTAAAAATCTCATTAAATGTGTGTGTTTTCCACCAGGTCTGTCTATTAATACTCTATATTAATAATCTCTCTCTTTATAGCTGAACTGGTTCAATAACACAAAAGACAGAGCTCTTCTCATCACAGACAAGCACATCTACAGACTTGAGCCCAAGAAGCACTTCAAAGTGCAGAAACGAATAGCAATAGAGACTGTGAGTACATCACACACACCCTCTCTCTCTCTCTCTGTCTCACTCTGTCTCTCTCTCTCTCTCTCTCTCTGTCTCACACACACACACACACACACACACACACACACACACATGCAATACTGACAGCAGCCTTCATTTTAGACTTTGATTCACAGTTCAAGAGGAGATTAACTATCAATCAGCCCAAAGGCCCGTGTGGGTGTTTGTGTGTGTGTGTGTGTGAGAGAGAGAGAGAGAGAGAGAGAGAGAGATAGAGAGAGTGTGTGAGGTGTCTGACCTACATTGTGTTAGCCCCGTGAGCAGAATGCTGCCACAATGTGCAAGAAGGATTTGGTCACACTGACAGCAGTGCCAGACTGACTGGCTCTCTCTCTGTTCCTCATACACACACACACACACACACACACTTTTTTTGGTGTGTACACTTCACACATCTCTAACCCTAACAGGATCAGATCTTTATGCCAGGGACAGAGAGCCTGAGAAAACTCATGATGATGTGATGAGAATACCGGCTTCCCTTGGTGTTTAGAATCAGAGTTGAAATCATAATCAAACTCCAGATCAAATCAGTCAGATTCAACACGAATCAGGATCAAACTTTTGAATTTGAAAATTTCAAATTGGAACAAGAATTGGGTGTATGTGTGTGTGTGTGGGTGGGGGGGTATATGGGTGTATGTATATGGTGTCTTGTGTGTCCCATTCAGGGTGTATTCCTGTCACATGCCCAGTGCTGCCAGGATAGACCATATAAGAACTCGAATCAAAATTAGATCAGAATTAGAAACAGAATTTGTATTGGAATCAGAGTCTAACCCTAGCCTAACCCTTGGATATGGAAATTGAATTGGAGTTAGAGAATGAATTAGAAGTAGGATTAGACTATGAATCAGAATAATGGATCTGAATCAGAATTAGAATGGGAATATGAACCCAAATTTTAAATTCAGGGTTCAGGGTCAGAATCAGATACAGCATTGTACCCAGAGTAATATTGGGAATGTTGCATCTTTGTGAAGCTATTAGCAGCTACATAAAAGGCTGTTTATGTTTTATTGGATGTGATCAGCACGGAATTAGTCTAATTAGAATTAGAATTAATTTGAGTTAGAATAAGCATTAGAAATCCAAGAGCAATGAGGATAACAGATATAATTCTAATATATCAATTACACTGATGTAGTATATAAAATGTAGTATACGTGTTACATTATAGATATCAGTGAGATCAAAATATACATATGCAAGAAGAGGTTTATGAACTAAAAACAAAGAGCTTCAATGATTATAAAGCAGAGTTTTCCAGATGATCATTTCTAAAGGCCATATGTTCCAGAGGAAGTAGAACAGACTGTCTGGAGACTAAAATATTAACAGTGGCCGAGTCTCGTGGTGACAGAGTGTGTACTGAATTAAGCTCGTTGCAACATGGCCTGATGCACCAAGCGATTAACACACACAGGCTTATTTTTGGAGGGAACCTGATGCATCAGCTTTAGTGGGAGGATAGCTTGGCATATTTAAATTAATTAGGTTATGTAACCTGTTTAGTGTGAAAGAAATTATTTAGATGCCTAGTGTAGGTTGGGTACAATTATTCAAGTATTTAACAAGGTTAGGGTTTGAGCTATTTCTGTAATATTATAATTCAGGATAAAAAGGTATATTTCATAGTGTGTTTTCAAACCGAGCTGATTAGCTGTTTGAATGGGGTGGAGCTAATTTAGGGGCCAGAAAAATGAAAACAGAAGCTTGAAAGTTAGCAACATTGCATGTATTGCAAATGATCATTTATTTGTTATCAGTAAAATTAGTTGGCTAAAACAGGTTCCTTTTTACTTTTTAAGAATGACATATTGCAACTTTAATATTTTACACTGTCATAATTTCAAATGTTTAAGATTTGTACATGACTGTTTTAACTGCTTTAGGTTACTGGTTTAAGTGTAACAAGTGGAACGGACCAGATGGTGGCTCTACATACTGCGTCTCATGATGATGTGTTGATACACCTGCAGAGGGGTCAGTTGACGACAAAGCAGGACCGCATCGGGGAACTCGTTGGCACGTTGTGTGATCATTTCGCACGGTGAGTCCATGTCTTAAGCGGCTAGTGTGGTCACACCTCAGCTAGGACATCAAAGGTATCAAAAGGTAAGGGTTAGGGTATAGCAAAGGTATCACTCTCTGGTCTTTTTCGTAACACATACAACACGTCATATCATTTTAATTACAGATAGTGTACAGAAAATACTTTCTCTCAAAATGCTAGCACATGGAAAGGATTTTCAAATCACTGCAACACTGATGCTGAATGCCTGTGAGACTGATCTCACAATCTCTGTACTGAATGATCCTCCATCTGTATGACTGTTATTACTGATATACAGATATTCTTTTTCTCAACAAAAATCCTACAACCTTTTAATTTATTAAGTGCATTGTAACTACTCTCTGGATATTGTTTCTTCTCTATAAACATCTATTAAACTGTATTCATAGTAAAAGACACATTTGAGGCATGAGTGATATCAGTTACAGCTCTTTTCACTTGACTCAGCTCACTGATAAGAGTCGGCTATTCCCAATTGACTCACTGCCAAATTTATTTTGACATTTTAACTGGTTGTTTTTCCTTTTTTGCTGAAACTGTTGAAATCTTCCAAATGCTCTACTTTCTAAATAACAAAATACCATTACATCTGATCAAATCTATCTAATCTAATGTGTGAGTCTTAAATGATTAAGACTCTTCAAACACATCCCTTATTTGATTATTACTGTTATTTAGTGCTGCAGTGTCTGTGACTCATTAGGAAGATTAATTCATAATTCATTTAGCTTATCACATCCCCTAATACACAGTCCTATCAATATGCAGGACATCATCGTGCCTCACACCTGAGAGTCAAATACACTGCTCACCGTTTGCACTAATGAACAGCTCAGATGTGTCCATGGAAGCATCTTGATAAAATTACCTAGCATTGCTTACAACTATGAAAAGGTAAAATAAAAAGATTCATATGTCATTCGACACAGACACCGCGTATAATAATTGACTCAAAGATTCATTTCAATGAACCAACTCAGAGTCGACTCAAAGAGCTGACTCAGTTGAGAACAGCACGGCACTTTAATAAACAAATTTAATACCCAGGTTTAGAGATTTTAGAGACCTTTAGAGATCCATCAGTTACAATTAAGTGTAATTATTAATCCTAAGTGAATCCACTTGTGCTTCATGTGGATTAGGATGAATAGATTTGCTGAATATTAGGGCTTATTCCAACATTAATCAGGCAGATATTGTTTATACGTAAAAGACAGCAAATCCATGGTACAATGAAACACAGAATTATTCTTAATACTTACATTTACTTGTATTTAACAAAACAGTTTTAGCCTTACTTGACCCCACACATTCCTCTGTAAAGACATTCAGCAATTTAGCTTTAAATAACAAGCACAATATGTGTGTTCAGAGTATTTTGTATCACAGAGATTTGTGTGTGTGTGTGTGTGTGTTTTGGGGATTTTAACACACAGAATCGCAGTAATAATTTCAGTCATGTGTGTCTCAGTCTTACATGTAGCAGCATTCCTTAGCTTTAAACATTTTTTCACAACCAATCCCCAAGGAGTGATATATATTAGTTCTTCGGCAGCCGGCAGCCGAAGTGTGTGTGCGTGCGTGTGTGTGCAACAGCTGTGGGTTATATAGGATTTAGTGTGTGTATTTAATCACTGTTCCTTAACATTTATTCACAATCTATTGTGCCACCATCTGCGGGCAACCATGAGGGGTCAAGACCTCACATGACATCATCAAAAGGAGATGGGGACTGTGGAAGTGTGGAGGGAAGTGTGTGTGTGTGTGTATTGTCATCTGACCTCCTGCCAGCTCTATCTCTCTCTCACACACACACACACACACACACACACAGAAGAGCCCTGTCTTCTTAAACCCCCTGAGTCAGGAGGCACAGGAGCCCTTCACTAGTCAGCGTTATTCTCATAGAGATTTAAGTGTGTGTATGTGTGTGTGTGTGTGAGGAAGAGAAAGAGAGAGAGAGAGAGAGAGAGAGAGAGGGTCAGTGTTCTGAATCAGCTTAGATTGCTGACAATACTGTTATCTTTTAACCTTGGAAAAGCCAAAATATATAAATTAAGCAAGGCATGATTGATGTCAACTCAAACCTGCATTATAGTAACATGCTAACCCCAAAATAAATTTGCAGTATAGTAGGCACACTAGCCTTTTTAGTACACTACCTTAAAACTACCTATTTTACACAAACCTGAGTTCCAAAAGCAGTTTATGAATAAATGCAAAAAGCTGCAAGGTTATTTAATTTTCTACAATAAATAATGTTTTAAGTTGCCAAAAGTTATTCAGCATGAAGATTAGCTTGTTACACATCAACAATAAAAAATGACTGTGAGCTCTTCTCTTCTCTTCTCTTCTCTTCTCTTCTCTTCTCTTCTCTTCTCTTCTCTTCTCTTCTCAAGTCAGAATTAATGCTATGCTATCCCAACCATGAGGCTAATTAACTCACCACCTGCTTCATTTTTTTTCCGTCTTTGCTGTCATGTTATTCTACTTTTTCTATCTTCATATCTTTGCATGCCCTCTCTGACTGTACGCTAGGCCTCTCACCTGGGACATGCAGAGACATCCTAATCAAAGTATGTCTGTGTGTTTTGGGTGAATTTTTAGAGTCACATTCTGGCCATCTGCTGAGACAGCTGTGTGTGTGCGTGTGTGTGTGTGTGTGTATCTTGGGATGAAGTTTCAGCAGTATTCTAGCTCCAGATAATGATAGTGTGTTATAATGAATGAGAAGGAATTTACTTCTTTAACCGACGCAAAACACCATGAACAACAGCTGCCATGAGTGATTAGTACAGACAAGAATTTCGACACATAACCTTAGTCTTATAAAGTTCTTGACATTTTGAAGTTTTGACAATACATCCACTAAAACACTCGAGTAACTGAGATTTAACTTCAGCACTTGAAGGTAACTGTAAAAATTCTCACAGAATTAGAAAGTCTTGTGAAACATTGGTGGTTCATCAACAGGGGCAAGAAATCGCAGCCATGTCGATTATAATAACTGTTCAGTAAACATCTTTATCGCAAATCTTCATAAATTCCTGATTCACATTTTAAAATGTTTTTGTACGGATATGAGATGATAGACGTAGCACAGTCAGCACCACTTAGCTTCCAAAGAGTTATTACTGCAACTATTGACATATTGATACCATTTTTAACTTAATGAGACCCTCTAGGATAATTTATATTTGAAATGATTTTTAAACCATCTGCATAGGTTCTCTTGGTACCCTGGTCTTCTCCTACCTCATCAAATTACACCAGTATTTGGATTAGCTTTGCAGAATTGCTTCTAAATGTAACTATGTGTGTATGCTGACTTGTGATAGACTTACACTACCTCCAGGGTGTGTTCCCACACTTACTTTCTTACACGATTATCTCGTACCTCTAGGGATTGAGGTTTGATTCCTCCCTTTGCCCTGTGTGTGTGTTTTGAGTTTGAATGTTCTGCTAGTGCTTTGGGGGTTTCCTCTAGGTTCTCTGGTTTCCTCCCCCGGTCCATAGACATGCCTTGTAGGTTGAATGACATCTCAAAATTATTCGTAGTGTGTGAATGTGTTTGTGTGATTGTGGCATGTATTGGGTTGTCACCCTGTCTAGGGTGTCTCCTGCCTCGAGTGTTGAGGGATAGACTCTAGGTTCTCTTTGACCCTGTTTGTAGGATAACCACTGCTGAAAATGGATGGAGGTTGCTGTATAACCTCACAAATATGTTTTCCACAGTTACAGTGGAAACGTTTTTTTCTCTCTTCTCTTCTCTTCTCTTCTCTTCTCTTCTCTTCTCTTCTCTTCTCTTCTCTTCTCTTCTCTTCTCTTCTCTTCTCTTCTCTTCTCTCTCAGTCTCATGGATTAATCATGATAGTCTAAAAGTACATTAAAATTCAAGGAAATTGGGTCTGATATTTTAAAGGAGTAAAAGCCATATGATGATAAATGTATCACCATGACATGTGTTAGTTGTTTGTCTGAGGGTCTGTGATGCACCATATGTGTGTGACGCACTTTCTCAAAGCCCACACTCACTTACTCACACACTCAATCATCGTTTCTCATTAGCACCGGTTTACTTAAATGTGCAGCCATAAATAAAGTGTCAAGTATAAAAAATCAAATATAAAATTGAAAAAGCAGAAAGGACCTTCAAAATTCTAATTTTATTTGTCACATACATAATCGTACATAATCATAGTCTCTCTGTGATGGCCTTCAGGGAGCGGAAGCGCTTCCCTGACCTCAACAGAGAGAAAAGTCCATTGTTGGGGTGGCTGAGGTCCTTCACGATCTTCCTGGCCTTGGTCCAGCACTGCTTGTTATAGATTGAGTGCAGGTCAGGGGGCTTGGTACAGATGATGTGCTCAGCTGATCGCACCACCCTCTGAAGAGCTCGTCTGTCCTGCATGGTGCTGTTCCCGAACCAGGTTGTGATGTTTCCCGTCAGGATGCTCTCTATGGTGCAGGAGTAAAAGTTCCTTAGCACCTTAGCAGGCAGTCTAAAGTCTCTCAAGCGTCTGAGGTGGAAGAGACGCTGCTGGGCCTTCTTCACCACGGTGTTGATGTGACAGGACCATGACAGGTCCTGCGTGATATGAACACCGAGGTATCTGAAGCTGTCCGCTCTCTCCACTGGGCTCTCGTTGATCACAAGGGTCTGATAGTTCCTCTCCTGCTTTTTGCTGAAGTCCACTATCAGCTCCTTAGTCTTGCTGACGTTAAGGTGGAGGTTGTTCCTCTGGCACCAGTTCTCCAGAGTCTTAATCTCCTCCATGTAGGCCGTCTCATTGTTGTCGGAGATCAGTCCGACCACAATGGTGTCGTCAGCAAACTTGATGATGTTGGTGGAGTTGGTAGTGCCCATGCAATGTAATGTATAGCTATCATTATTACATAGTCATAATTACATAGTCATTAACAAACAACCTGTAGATTTATGTTTCATATCCAAATATGTATCCCAAATAATTCTAAATGATCACTTTTAAATCATGCAAATTTGCGTATGTATACGCTGAAAACATGGTATATAAGATAAAAACAGCACTCGATAGTGCAGACTGACCATGTGATCAAAGACATTGCTAGTGCAAAAAAGGAAGAGATAGCAAAGAGCAAGAGCAGAATGGAGGCTGAGATAAAATCGCCAGAATGTCAAAACAGCTCTGCTCACATGCTGAAATGTCCCATATATCCCCTGAGCCCAGCACTTTCAGAGACCCCAAACATACAGACAAGAACCTGAGCTCGTCCAAATGTGTCTGAATATAATAATAATAATAATAATAATAATAATAATATTCATTGTGTCTACACTTATGAGTCATTTTATATGGTTCACCTAGTATAGAGGTTATTTTCTGGTGTACATTTAGACATATTTATCCACAGCAACTTATTATTTATGCAACTGAGCAGCTAAGGGCCTTGCTTAAGGGACCAAGGGAGGAGGTTGGTAGTGGTGCGAACACCCAACCTTCTGATCACCATCCTAACCACTGAACTACCACTCCCTATGCGCTTGCCTTATTTTCTATGCACATTGTGTTAGCCTTCTGTACAGTCTGTCCAAGAAATGAAACTGCCCCAGGACCTGCACTGAGTAGAGATTATTGGGTGGTGAACATTACTAGGACAGTAGTGACATCTACATCTAGCAACTTTTAGTTATAACAGTATGCCAATGTTTATATAATATGTATTTAGAGTCCGATTACACAACAACTTAGTGAGTTTTTTTCCTTTGTATAGGTCATGTCTCTGAGGCGAGGTTGCTGGTTGAGGTTTTTTTTGATTAACGGTGTCCAGAACTGGGTTTTTCAAAAATGTCTACACCACAAGCATGAAAAATATGGTGCATAATATCTTATTTATTTTCCTTTGCTGCCAAATGTGAAAGGAAGTAACAAAAACACAAGATACAATTTAAAGTTATATCATATATATCACGAGATTTGAACTCAGTTGTGTTACTTTGGACTGTTGTGTACACCCACTCATAGCCTGCACTGAATCCAGTAATTTGTTAAGACTATGTTGCAAAGTCATTGTTGTTACTGTTAAACCTTTAGCAGATCTTGTGTGTGAACAAGGTTTGGAAGAAAAAGCCATGGAGAATTTCTTGAAGGACTTTTCCCCCCGTTGGCACTGGTGAACCTTAGGGAGCACATGTGATATGTGTTGCACTGTGTGTGTGTTGTTTGTGCTGTTGGTGTGCAGCCACAGTGATCAGAATAATCAGTTCTTTTGTTGCTATGTCTGACATCATCCCCTAGGGCTTAGATTTTGTTTGCATCTTTACATGCTGTGTGTGTGTGTGTGTGTGTGTGTGTGTGTGCGTGCATAATGCTCCTAGAGAAAGTAAAACCTGTTACATGACCTTCATCTGATCATTGGTGTCACATTACTTTAAATCTTTATAGTAACATTTCCAAAGTCTTATAGAATCTGTTTCAAGGTGTATTGAAGCTATGTTGTCATTTCCTTTCATTTGTCACTTGTCTGTAGATAAAAAGAACATTGTGGGGTTTTTTTTTCTATTAGAAACATCACATGGTGAGCCATTTTGTCCTAGAGATTCATCACTATTTCCCAGACACAGATAAGCACAGATTCATACAGACTACTCCACTGAGAGGGTCGCAGATGTTCCTGCATCCCTGACAGTAGTTGCTTGGCAGCTCAGGAAGTGTTAATTAGGTTGATGATTGGGTGAGGCAGTGTATGTGTGTATGTGTGTGTGTGTGTGTGTGTGTGTGTGTGTGTTTGCTGCTGAATCTCTCCTGTTTTTCAATGGGTCCTTCTGGACTCCTGTGAATGTTGCAGTCCTTTAGGGGGTTTCGGTCTTGACATATAAAAAAGGATTGTTCATGACCACAACACTGGCTGCTTTTTATGAATTGTGTTTAAGGGTTTGTTAGACAACCTATCCTCACAGACACTAACTGCCTACTGTCGTATGTGAATGGTTTTAGCTGGAACTTGGTTTTCCAGTAGTCTTGACATTTTAGTGAAATGGAATAGTCTCCAAGAACATCTTTTATAAACTCAGGAAATGAGAGAGGTGCATTAATGAAACCATATAGCATTACTATATATTCATGGTACCTGATCTATATATGCCAAAAGCCATTTGGATATAGAATGTCTGATATAGAGTTGTCCATGGCTTGTTTTAAGCAGGGCATGATCTAGGGAGTGTATTGTTAAACAACAAATCACTAGAACAAGCACAGGATCTTAGAGAAGGGAGAGCAGCTAAGCTTTACTCAAGACCTCATGATATTTTGGTGTAGAATTATGGCATCAGGGAGACCAGGCAAAGATTTTTCCATGTGATAATAGTGTTGTGGGTTTGTATCCATGGCAATCCTAACACAAAGGAGTAATTAGCAGACTTGGTAACAATAAGGACAGACACCTCACTGTGTATGACACTAGAGTCAGTGATTCATTTATCTACTGGCTTGCCATCTAGGGCTTGACGGTGGATCAGTGTCTTTACTGTTATTGAGTTACAACTCCAGTAAACATTATTGCTTACATAACCAAGATGCCTTACTAGCTCAACACTGTAACTAGGATGGATTCCTTAATGGGTCCATTTGTAAGGATAATGTTGGGCCAGTTTGATGTGCACAACAAAGATGAACTTGTTTGAATCTTGCTGCCAGAACAAAACCAAAAATCAACCTCAATGAGACCAAATCTTAGGTATGACATGGATCAGAACTGACTGTTAGGCTATTTAAGATCTGAGAGTTTCAACTGATTTGGTTATATTCAAATTTGGCCCAAATTCTAAATGCTTTGAAAGGTGTAAATATAGTAGGTTGCTTGTATTTTGGTCAAGAGTATGATGTCTATTATCACAACTGAATAACCAAAATCATCTTCCTCCTATGGAGCATCACCTCTCTCTCTCTCTCTCTCTCTCTCTCTCTCTCTCTTCTCTCACTAACTTCTTCATCTCATCCTGCGTCATTCCCAGAACAAGTCAGACATCTGTTACTCAGCATTGCCCTTTCCTTTCCGGCTCCTTGCACTCTTCCCCCACCTCTCCTGCTGTTCCATCTCCTCATTATTTGATGATGAGTTCTAACCCTCTTCTTTCACTCTGTCATTCAAAAAACTCTCTCTCTCTCTCTCTCTCTCTCACACACACTCACTCACTCACTTGCTGTCTGTTATGCTCTTTCACATAACTCCCTCTTTGTCAGTTAGAAGTTGCAATTTTGCTTCCGATATGTTCGGTGCCTTCACAATTGCAGGCTGGTAGATCTTCTCCTGAAAGGCAGTTGTCCTTTTAACAAGCAGGGGGTTCAGAGAGAAGGATGCTGGGTTTGGACAGGGCATGCTGATTAGAGAGGTTTTTTGACAGGAAAGAAGAATGTCTTTCCTCTCCTCTCATCTGCTCTCCTGTCTTCTTTTCTTTAAAGTCACAGAGAGGAATTGCTGCATCTCCAAGGTCAGGTTAGAGTGGTTTTGATTAACAACAACAGAACTGCAAAAATGGGTAGTAGATATTAACGCTGGCCTTATAATAGCAACGTAATCTTAGCCATTGAGTAAAGCATTTCCAAAAGAGTATTTCTATTTTATTACATTGCATTACATCATTGGTTTTCGCCATCCATTTATCACTCTTTCACAATTTATGCTGGTTCCCTGGTCTCATTTAGTTTTAATTTAGTTTTTAGTTTTTATTGCACTGCAGGAAAAATTCATCAGCTGAAATCAACCATAAAGAACAGACACCTAAGAGACTACAACGTCATAGCCAGACTCCTACGAGAACGCAAAAACAAACGGCGTGATGAGGCGCATTGATGACTTTGTGGTGACAGCAGGGCCTCGGGATGATGTCTGCTATCGCTTTGCCAGTCTCTGAGTGGATTTTCAGAATGACAGATGAAAACACAACAGCTGAACTCATGGCATGCTCCAAAAAGCAGAGGTAGAGAAAACAGAGCATGACATTATCACTGGAGGTGCTCTGGCCTCTTACATGGAATAAAGCACCAGAGCCACATGCTCACACTGTCAGACATTGTAAAGACAAAGTAATCGAGAAAGGGCGCAAGGATGACATTTTAATGAATTATGGCTGTGTCCCAATTCTGTTTGTGTGCGTTCCAGTGCTGCATGCAGCCTCTCATTGGCTAATGAACACTATGTCTCAGAGATGCAAATGAGGAAAAGCAGGTCAAAAGAACCGCAGACGTGCTGCATCGCTAATCTCAGAATAGCGTTTCTACGTCGAGCAACAGACAGAAACCAATATTAGCCAGATCCTTGTTTTGTTGGTGATTTTTTTGAGCAGTTGATTGTTTGATGTAGATATAAGCAATGAAAAGAATGAACTGTGGCTTCTGAGCACTGAGCAGCAGGGAAAGTGTAGCACAGAGGATTGTGTGCATCATAGTTTTTCTTTTATTTTCATAGTTGGGCAAAGCAGCCCATGTGCTAATGAGGGCATATGAAGTTTATGAGAAATTGAAAGCATGAAACAGAAGCAATATGAAGACACAGGATTTTGAGTCTCACCTTAGCTCTGTTTCCTCCTGGTACTCTAGCTTCCTTGCCAAGTCCAAAGACATGAGTTTGGCATCTCCAAATTGTCCATAGAGTGTGTCTGTGTGTGTGGGTGTGTGATTGTGCCCTCTGTCCAGGTTGTCCACCGCTTTGTACCCCAAATCCCTTGGAGTTGAGCTGTGTCTGATAGCCAACACACAACATATTCTTTTTCATTTATCTTTATTTCTCTAAGGTACATTTCTGGCACAATTTTATATTCCAGCAACTGTCATTACATACATGAATAGCATTTTTCACTATCTTGCAGCTGGGGGTCAAAGAAAGGCTACGTTCATGAACAGGCATGTCTATTTGTTGTTTTTGTGCAGTGCTGTGTGATGCCTTCACGGCTTTTATTCGTCCATCATCAGAAAATTATTCACAGTATTCTGGTCTTCGTCACTGTGATTAAATTACTTTAGTTTGTATTTTGAAAAAAAAAAAAAACCAGAACCAAATGTGCATCACAAAATATGGTCTGCAGGTGAAATAATAAACTGTGAGAGCAGGCGGGATTAGGAATTACTCCTTTGGGAATAGTGATGTGACCAAGTGTACCCAGAACTTTGTTCCAATTTCCAAGTCAAGATCCAGTGTAAAAGTGCTTTGGCTCGGAAAAATCATGGATGCCCAGAGCAAGGTCATATTTGGTTGCCAAATGAATGCATATTCTATGTAAATCTGGATGCATATGAATAAGATCTGCATTAATTATAGTAATTAATAAAAAGAAATTATGCATGATGTAGGTTGCTCATCTTTTCTCATAAAAGTGATTAATTACACTGGCCTTAGCTTGTTTGTAAATTTGAGCTGAAATCAGCAGAATTTACAAAATTTACTTACAAAGCTGTTAAAACATTAAAATCAAATTTTATCAATTAGAAATGAATGTAAAGTGAATTCTGTTTGCTATTGATTATACTTAGAATTCCAAGCTGAATGACCATTCATTTCTGAAAGTACACCACAAGTCCAATGTTTTGGTTGCCTGGAAAGGTAATAGATCAGGTTAAAAAGTTGTCATGAATGTAATGTTTCCTATTAGCATTAGCTAATACAGGAAACTAAACAGCCAAACTAGATTTTTATTCCAAGGGAGGAGACGACTGTGTAGCCTATAGCTACTACTATTATTGCTGGAAACAATGGATTTATCCAAACATGGCACGTAAAAATCTATCATTTCAGTTCACGCTTCAGCTGCGTATAAAGCTAGTTTGATTTCGGTAAAGTCAGTGGTTTATTCTTTTTCATGGATGAACCTACTTCTCTGCTACACAACTAATAATCAAAGAATACTAGACACGGAATCTGCTTCACACAGTTCAGTCCAACCAAAGAGCTGCAGTTCTTTCACTTTTCCCCAGTATTCCTCCAGTGAATATGTTAAAGTGAGTACTGCATTCTGGAAATGGGGACATGCACTGACACCCAGTGTCCTAGTTCGCCTTTTCTGGCCTAAATGTCATATTATTTTTGCCTGCATCAAATGGGACATTTTCAGCCCCACATTACACTATGTGAAACACTTATGTAACAGCCATATGCACTCACACACACACACACACACTTATATGTACAAGTGACTTAATGTGATGTGGTTAATCCTGATAAAGCAACCCAAACATCTTCGTTCATAAACCCTGAAAATAAAAACATACTGTTTATAATAATGATAAGAGACAGCTACTATTACCATCTTGTAATAAAGAAATGATCTGTGAAAAACCGGATTGAGAGAAAAAAAAAGAACCGATGAAGACCTGTTCAAAGGTGGAAGGAAATGGAAAACAGGAATAAGGCAGGACCTAGTCATTTCTAGACAGAGAGTTCTTGCAGTAGGATAATTTTTAGATGCATAGCACTACAGTCACACTCACACGCTGTGTGTGTGTGTGTATGTGTGTGTATGTATGTGTGGGAGTACTACACCCAGCAGCAGCAGCCTCTAAATGGCCATCAGGATATTTTTGTAGCTGAAAGTAAGGCCTAGGTGCAACGCAGTTACAGAAATATTAGCTCTGAGATGTGCTGCCTGTTCAGTGAAATATGAGAAATGGTATTGTGTAAAACGTTGACGTTGTCAATTGCACCATTGCACAGAGCTGCACGCTATCTATCTATCTATCTATCTATCTATCTATCTATCTATCTATCTATCTATCTATCTATCTATCTATCTATCTATCTATCTATCTATCTATCTATCTATCTATCTATCAGATAATGTTCCAGCAGGCAAAAACATAATATCAATAATATAATTAATCAAATAATCAGAGTTTCATGGTGTCAGGAACTGCTGGACTGTTCCCTGCCAGGCCTGAGGAAGGCGCTGGCAGGTGAACCTGAGAAGCCTGCTTGTTCGTGTGTCTTGTGATTACCTGTCCTATTGTTCTCTCCCCTGATTGTCTCACCTGTACCCAGTTTACCCTAATGTCTAGCCCAATAAATAGGGATCCTTTTGTGCCTGTCTTTGTCTGTGATTGTTTACTGTTATTCGTTCCGTGGTTCCAGTCCGTCTATGCGCCTGAGTTGATCTTGTTACCTGTTCCGTCTTTATTTTCCTTTTTTAACCACACCATGTCTCGTATCCTGTTCGTCTTCCCATGTCGTGTCTTCATGTCAATAAAAACAGCGCTTCGCCGAATCCTATGTCTGGGTCTGCATTCAGCCACGTGCTAGCATGGGCATACGCACCACGGATGGCCAGGGTTCGAGCCCCGCCTAGGGCGAGGATCCCGGCCATGACACATGGTTCCCTTTTTCACTATTATTCACATTAGAAATATAGTCAATGCATACTTTACAGTTTTCTCTGTATTTTTATTAAAGAAGATCTAACCTATGGTTGGAAGAGAAAAAGAAAGAGAAAGCACAGGTCTGTCTCACGTTTCATACAGTAACCACAAACTTTCTCTTTTTTTAAAGGCCAGCTTCTAACTCTCATTTCCGTTTATTATACTTTTTATCTCGGATGATTCAAATGCGACCCCTGTAATACCAGCTTCAGACTGAACCACAAGGTCCTGATAATTTTGCTCCTAAATGTGGTGAACTAGCGAAATTACTTTTCCTCTTCTCGTGATTTTCAAGAAATGTTGATGATGCAGCTTATTATTGAATTTCCAAATATTTTCTGGGGTAATATTGTTCACATAACAGGCTTGAGTGAATGTTGTGGCACCTAAATGTATGTTTTTATAATAAAATATAGAATAGATGAGATACGGATATGGATGTTTCCAGCATGAAATGTTGAATTGATTTCATACATTGATGAAAGAATATGATTTTTAGACAATGTGTTGTTGTGCCCACTGGAACAGATTTCTAAGGTTTGAGTTATTTGAGCACTGTAGGCTGTCATGATTTTAAAATGTAATGAAACTGAACTGGAACTGGAGCCTCCTCAACATCCAAAGTCAGTGTCTCAGTAATGCTCTTGAATGGATGAATGAATGAATGAATGAATGAATGAATGAATGAATGAATGGACACAAATCCCCACAGCCACTCTCCAACATCTAGTGGAAAGCATTCATAAAAGAGTGGAGCTTATTATGACACTGAAAGGGAGTAATTCTGTAATGGGATGTTCAACAAGGACATGTGAGCGTGATGCTGAGGGCTTCTTTTTATTATATGTGTTACATCATACTATTAAATCATTAAAAAAAACAGTACTGAAGTGTGTTCTTTTATGTTTGTGTGTTACAGGGTGAGAAACACTCCTCTGACTGTTAAAGTGATCTCCACTGGCATCCAAGTGCACCTGAGCGGTAAAGCAAAGACCGTGACGGTGGAGACGAGGCCCGGACAAACCACAGTTGACTTCAAGAAAAGTCGCTCAGGATTCACTTTAGTGCTTCCTCCTTAGTGAAATGGTGTCTGATTAGCCAGAATGACTCAAAATCAGGGATATCATTGCAACATCAGGGATATCATCTCTCACTGAGAAGAGCTGACTGCCGAAATCAAGAATCTTTAAAGATAAACATGTATTTAAAATCCCAAGGCTTGCACTTTTTAAAATGAATATTAATAGCTTTTTATTTGTAGATGTCTTTATAAATTTTTTCCATTCATTCAAGTTTTTCATAATCATATAAAAATAGCATTGCTATAGGATACTATGCCATGTTCTTAAAATGATTGGAGCAGTATTTATATATGAGGATATATATTTTTGGTGCACTTTGTACAGACTGATAAACAATCATGCATTGTTTGCAACATTAACACCAAGTATTAAAATTTTAATAGAGCTACTATATTTATCATATTTTTTTAAAAAACAAGTTGAATTTCAATTCATCAACTCTCATGAAAGGGTACAAAACATTAGTCCACAGAGTTTTGTTGAGGTCCCAAATCTGACTGGTCAGAATATTATGAGGTTATATAATTCAAATCACAGATTTGTATTAATTCTGTTATCATTGTTATATTAATAACTATATTATAGGTTGCATCACACCACCCCATCATTTATTATTTTTCTAAAATAGCACACCCCCAAGTGTTTCATTCCTTAACTAACACTTTTGACAGTTGTATTTATAGTTTATTCCACATTTTTTTCTTCTTATTTGTTTAATGTTGAAAAAACCCACAATATGCACAAACAGCAAAACTAATTATTGATATGATTTGAGTTGTTCCAGTTTGGGAAGAATTGAGAGAGTAAATAATTTACAATTTGATGATCAAAGTAAGCTTTCACATACTTAATTGAAAGATTATAAATGTTTTGATGAAGGACATATCCACGACTCCTTCACTGGGACTGAGAGACACAGAGGCCACGCCTCCTTCACTTGTACTGACAGGAACAGAAGACACGACTCTAAACTGGGAAAACAATAAAAAAATAAACACAGAGCTAGCTAATAATAACAAAAGTAATAATGAAACTGTGATTCAGCCTTACACAGACAGATCCATTCAGTCCAGACGTCTCTTCATCCATTCACATGCTGTTTTGAATCAGTGCATTTGCACTGTAAAGATGTAGACAGGCGCATGACTCATTTGTCTTTCACATCACAAGTGTTAATATGCGTGTTGTCTCTTGTATAGTCTTTGTGCAGTCTTCGCAGTGTCTCACCTCCATTCACTTTCATTTTCACACCTTTTCCTACCTGACACAGGACCTTTTTTTTTTTCCTGGGTCATCAGGGAGTGTAGAGAAACAGAAAACCTGCCCTCACTTATTGGCTTGTCTGATCTGTAGCTCAGAAACATTCCGAATCAGATCAGGTAAGAATCCATTCTCACTTTTCTAAAGCAAGAGGCTGTGCAGACAGGATGATATCTTCTCTCTGCATCAACACTTTAAACCCATCTACCCAAAATATGAGTCATCTCTGAAGCTGGCTGGATCGCAGGTTTCAGCCCCGCATGTGTGAATCCTGGTCTGGATTTAGTCTTTTGTTCATGATGCCTGTTCTCTAGTTTCTGCTTGAGTTCACTTTTCTGTCCAGAAGCTTCAGTATCTATGTTCTTTTATTTGCTAGTGTGAGTCTGAGTAAAATTCCATTATGCCATAGCAGGTAGCATTTGACTATGTACAGTATCTCTCTCTCTCTCTCTCTCTCTCTTTTGTTCTTATAGTTTAGAATTTTTCTTAGTTAACTGCTGTAGTTCCTGTAGCTCCTGCAGACATAGTGTCCATTTCTTTCTTTCTTTCTTTCTTTCTTTCTTTCTTTCTTTCTTTCTTTCTTTCTTTCTTTCTTTCTTTCTTTCTTTCTCACGTTTTTCCTGAGTTAATTGCTGTTCTTGCTGCTGATTCAGAACTCAAGATCAGTGTGTCGGTTTCGATCCCTTCGATCAATAACGTGGTTCTGTCAACGTTTAAACAATCAGCCATTTATTTTTGGGATTTCTTGTCCAATCAGTCGGGTATCAGCCGTGACAGCACGTCCAATGGCAGAGCTTGCTGAGTGAAAACCCTCGGCTGTGTCTTATAACAGGCTCCTTGTTCTCTGGGTGAACTCGCAGATGCTGCCTGCAGCTGTGAGAGTGCTATCACTCTCACAGAGAAAACACTCCTTTCTTACTCCTCACTCGCTCTTTGTACCACTAGTTATTTCTTCTTGTTCAGCATATAGAAATGTTACAGTAGGTTTTGCTTTTGATTTTGTATGAACTTGTGTTATTTTTTCCACCAGGGGTATTCATGTAAAATTTGTAAGGGTCTAGATATATCAAATTCCTTGCTTATGAATGTTCAGATAAGTGAGTAACATGACTGAAAAGTGACAACAGTTACCTTCAGCTGACGTGGGTCTGTTTTGTTTCATAGTGCTGCTACTTTTCACTAGGACTCTGAACAGATTAGAGCTTGTCATCTAATACTGTTTTAATGTAGCTAGTCTCTGAACAAGCACCTTCATCTAAATGATTTGAATGCATGTGATTGGATGCAACAACAACAAAATGCTATGTGAGCCTATAGTAGCAGCCAATCCTTTTGTCATTCCTGTTATTTTCTGAAGACTCTTATTGTGCATCTCTCCAATCTTTGATTTTAGTCTTCTACACTCTTCTTCAACATCACATATCCATCCTTGTGGATCGTATCATTCAGATTTCTTCATGTATTTGACGAGTTGTGGTTTTATTTTCAGGGAGATGTGACACTCTGCTTTCAGGTCTCTTTTACACTTCACATAACAGTCTTTCTCATGGTGGAATAAGAATTATTGAAAACATCACATTTACAATAATGGGATATATTTCTGTTATACAGCAACATGTTTTGTTTAGGTTTACATTATGTGCTTCACCATATTCCACTATATACTTCCCATTAAATAACTGATATACTGATATATATTAATATAATATGGTCTTGCAGCCAGAGCTACTGTCAAAGCTAGAAAAATAAA
Source organism: Hemibagrus wyckioides (assembly GCF_019097595.1). NCBI lineage: Eukaryota > Metazoa > Chordata > Actinopteri > Siluriformes > Bagridae > Hemibagrus > Hemibagrus wyckioides. The sequence continues at coordinate 10,878,795 of NC_080721.1, read as the reverse complement.
TCGATACCTTTTTGACCAATCAGATATGAGAATTTAACAGCACTGTAAAGTGTATAAATAGTAACATCAAATCTACTCCTGATTGCAGCTATAAAAAGGTTTGGCTTTGGCGCTTATACCAACTCTATCTTTTCCTCCACATCCTTTACAACTTGACAGTGTGGAAGTTTGTAGCAGGAGGCCCTTTAGACCAGACAACAAAAGATGACACGGACACACGATTTGTGTTCATCAGAGAAAGGAAGAGGGAGGACAGAATTAAGAGTTAGTGTTAACTAGAACAGCCTGACCATCTGCACCAAACCTCAGCTCTTCAATTCCTTCTTTATCACATCTCCTGTTCCTCCTCCTCCTCTTCCTCACCCATTTTCCCTTTAGGTACTGGTAATGCTTGTTTTTTGACTTCAGTCACTGATGTGTCCAAAAAACAGGTGCAACCAGAAGCAGTTTTGCCAAAAGCTTTGCTTTCTGATTTATGCTTACAGCGATGTTACACCTGTTGGTTTTCTTTCCCCTTCTTCCTTCTTCAGACAGAACTGTGCAAGCGCTTCTGGTTTCACAGCAGTGTGGGTTGCTGTCTCACTCCAGAAGAGGAAGCTGCTTGTAGAATAGGATGGTGAAGCATGTATACCCGAAACACAACTTTTATTTGAAAAAGCACACTTATAATGAGTATCAAAACACTTGTGCATGCTGTTATAGGAAAAACATCAGTGGTGTGATCTGGCTGGTTGAGATGTGGAGCAAATTTTTACAACACTGAAGTTGTTATTTTCCAAAAAAACAGCACATCCCAAAATGTTTCATTGCTCTTATATCAATTTGCCAAGTTTCTAGTTGTCACATTGTATCTTAAAACTGATTATAGTTACGTTTAATGTGGTGGAGCATCTGCCAAAAAAGTTAGTTCCTGTTATTAGTTATGATCTGTATCAATGTTACAAAACAATGGCAATGAAGGAATTTTTTAAAATCCATTTGGCATGGACCGTCTGTCAAGTCCTTGTGTAAGAACAAGAACATTAATATAAATGTGTGAGAGTTTTTATAGAAAGCCCAATCAGAATCCAACATTCAGCAGCGCTGTGTTATTAATGTTCACACAACACTGAATAAATTGACAATTTGGAAAACACTACTAAATGTACAAAGCAATGCTACCAATTTCCAAAGAAAGCAAATTAAATAATAATAATAATAATGATTCATGCTTATAGTCATTATAGAGTGTTACTGATCATTTTTTATATCCAGCTCCCACCATAAATTAACTTCGCAATGTATTAGACTCAGACCTTATTTTAAGCCTTCAAGAAAGCAGAGTGCTGCCCCCTGCTAAAGCCATTACACAGAGCAATAAAAAGTGGCCTTTGAGAGTCCAGAGACATGTTCGGATTCAAAACATGTTAAAGCAAATGGCCATCTGCAGCGTGTGGCCCTGCACATCCAGTCAGCTTTTAGTTCAGTGCAGATTTACAGTGCAGGGCCTGTGCTGCTCACAAAGACAGCCGGCCTGAGAGTGTGTGTGTGTGTGTGTTAGTGTTGCAAGGACACAATAGCAGTGTTTTTCACACACGTTGAGGAGAGAAGGGCTTTAGAGTGCAAACAATAAGCACAGCCAACAGGTGTGCAGCTGGGACTTGCTGTAGAGAATAAAGCATTGTTCACTTATCAGTGGTGCTTAAAAGCTTAAAAATACACAGCTGACCAAAAATAAAATTAAATAAAAATTAAATAAACAAACAAATAAATACAAATTCTCATTCTTTAATAAAGCGACAAACGGATGTTGTGTGTCTGCGCTACTAATTCAATACGAAACCAAACACAGAACTGCACAAAATTAATACTGCATATTAATATAGCTATCCGAATGCGATTCCGATTGGTCTGACGGTTTTAGTTGCAAGATTTGTCCAACTAAACAAATTTAATATCTTCTGCAGGGGGCACAGTGGTTTAGTGGTTTCCTCATGTTAACCCGATTTCCTCCCCAGTTTAAAGCCATGCCTCTATAAGATCTGTATGAATGAATCTGTGTGAAAGAGTGTGTGATTGTGCCCTGTGATAAGTTGCCCCCCACCCCCCCATCCAGGGTGTACCCCACTTTGGGTCTCCTGGAATAATCTACTAGTTCCCTGTAACACTGTGTAGGACAAACGCTACAGAAAATGGATGGATGGATGTTTGTTTATGTGACAGATTTTGTGTGGAGGTGTTTATGTAGCATTTTTTTGGACGGAATCTCCAGTTTCACATCTTTGTGAAAGGACATAAAGGATAAATGTTATAAAAGAACGAACTTGTCATGTAATGTAGACATTCCATAACAATATAACGTATATATAATGTACTGTAACTATAAAATCGATTCAAAAAGTATGATGAGATGCTGTGTGCTGTGGAATAAAAAACACAAATTGCATTTTAGATCTGGCTTCTGGTTTGGTGTTTTGCATGATGCCACAAGTATATAGTATATCTATAGTATGTAGTATATAGTCGCACAGTTAACATTTAAATGTCTTCAATGAATTTTTTTGTTAATCAAAAAACTTTGACGAATCACAGGTTTAATATAAGATGTTTGTTTTAATGTTATTGTTTCTATAGTAACTGACACAGGGACTCGTATGCCAGATGCTCCATGTATACAGATTAAAAAAATGTGTATTTGTTGATATGGTGAGGAAAATGTTTGTTCAGCATTTATGGAAGGAGTCTCCAGTGTTAGCACTGTGTAACAGTCAGAAGTAATGATGTATTCTTCCATGAGAAAGTTTCTCAACATTCGAAGGGTAATATCTATAAACAGATAAAAAGCATGATGAGTCATTCTTGACAAACTGATGGGATATATATAACAGAGCAATGCTGTTATAGGAAATGAATTGAATTCGCATTGATAGAAGGAACTCCAAACTCTTCAATTCATTGATAATTTTTCTATAACGGTAAAGCCAGTGTCCTTACTATAACCACTGTAGCACAAGACCTTCCAAGTGTGGACCTTCCAAACAATGTAATACTGTATCTCCTGTAATATGTCATTGTATTAGAATTGGAAGATCTGATTGTACAAAAACCAAGATACATTCTGTGCATTATACTGAGAAGTCTATGGTTAGTTTTGCAGTCGAGGATGTGTTTACGTTTTTAGAAATACAGGATGTGTCAAACAGATGCATTGGTTAAGCTCTGTGTGTGTGTGTGTGTGTGTGTAAATGTCTCAGAATGTGCATTTCTTAACACCATTTCGGAAAGGTTAAAGGAAGTGAGAAACACAACAATTATGGCACTTCCTTTTTTTAAGCATCCAAACCTCAAGACACCCAGGCACCTCAGTTAGCTTTGTGTTTCACATACACAACAATCACATGAGGGGCAGAAAAAAAGTCTGAATAAGTATGAAATAACTTCTGCGTCATTATTATTAATCAACAGAATGAGCTATAGTCAATACCAATACTGCTGACTTCAGTTCTCAGAGAACTGCAATAAAGTTAACATACTTTTAAAAAAACAACAACAACAACAGCAACAAAAAAAACAACAGTAATTAAAAAGGAACTATCAAGCCGGTATCTGCACCATCACAGTAGCAGTACACAGTACAATTCATATTATATGTACACTTTTTTTGCTACATAGTGACATATTTACATTTTGTTTCTACTGGTCTGCATGGCCAGACACTCTACACAATATCCTAATTAATTCTACTGATTTATGCACATAAATATGTAGCAGCAGTGAAAACATGGATGAAACCACAACTCATGGAGTAATGGCACCTTGCAGTGCGGAGTCGACCTTAAATACAACGGAAATCCTGAGTCTCTCGCTGAGGCCAGACGTATATCTTTGTGCTTGAAGAACAGCCCGAGGAGCAAAATGTCCTCAAGTTTATCCGAAGATGCGCTCATTAATAGCGCTGTGCTGCCTTTGACCCTTCAGTAGTCTGAATCCATTCTGAGTTTTTTTGAAATTATAAAGTAAGTCATTCACACAAACTTGTTCAAGATAGGATTAAAGTGTGATAGGCATTCCTCAAGGGTGCATGATTGGACCGCTTTTACTTGCCAGAAATGATGATTGTTGACCCAGTTGTGTAGTGAAATGGCTCATGAACCTCATGGACGTGACAGCTACGGGACCAGATGTTTGATTTTCCCATGGCAAGACACAAGCAGACGCAGGCTTAATATTTTATCCGGCGGTCTGGATACTCAGACATGCTGTGTACACAGCTAGTCTAAATACCCCAAAAGGTCTACAGAGCTGCTGTATGGAATATATACAGTGAATAAACAATTTTAAGGCAAAGATAAATCCCAGACTGTGAGATAATGCTAAGCAAACACGAGAATCCATGTGGAAGCAGAAGTCGTTGCAGATTCAGCGTTCCCTAACAGAGCCCTACACAGCTCTTATAGAGGGCCTTCACATATCAGCCCGAGCACGAACACTACTCCGTCTGTCCTCTCCCAGCACAATGAGGCTGATTTTGAATCAGTTTAGCCTGGCCAGAGAAAAGAAGCGTGTGTTTTAGGGGAAGAATGTGAAAAGTGATGGATCAGTGTGACAGCCGAACACCTGAGGTTTTAATGCATGCTATAAACATAATTGTATGAGTATAAACTGTATGAGTCATCACAGAGTCTCTCCCTGCCTACTGAACACTTTCATCTCTTCCTTTAGGCTTTTGTCTCTTGGAAACCTAAAATAATATACAATACACAGGCACTCTGAGCTAGGCCACAGCCGCAGGCTTTACACTCGTTATATCCATAATTCATTATCAGTGCTTTACAGTGAACCTCTACCCACATGAAATGTGCTTATATTAAAGTATTTGTGCTGTGTTTAGTGATTCTGGTGCTGATTTGTTGGTTGATGCAGTATTTTCAGTTTTTGTTAGAGTAGAGACTCAGCTAGGTTTGTTTAGTTAGCGAACTATGAGCTGATGAGCATGATATCGCTGATAGTGTTAAATGCAAATGTAACAGCTTTGTACAGATGAGGAGGAGAGACAGCTAGACAGTCTCAAGCACTACAGCGCTGCTGAATTGAGGTAAAGCAACAGCTCCAGCGTCACTGTGCTTAATGTACAGGAAACCACTTTGATCACAGTCAAAGTAGTCTGATATGTCGATTAAAGAATCAATTCAACTCAGTGCTCTGACACTTCCTTTAAAGTTGCACTTTGTAATTTACTTTAAAGTATCTCTGGAATAATCCTATTGTTTTTTTTTTTTAAAAAGGTTTTATCAAAAAAGCAACTCAAATCATTTTAGGGGATAATGGTTGGTTAGGAGAAAGGCTTGTCAGTGTTTTAACAAATAACATCACAGTCAGTAGAAAACTGTAAATATCGCAAACATTTAAGTATCAGATGACTCCTAATTCCCTGCTTCATATGTAATCATATGAAGCCAACTGGAGTGGAGGTCTATGGAATATCCAGGTATTTCTTTTTAAATTATTTTTACGATCCCCCCCCCAAATTACACATCCATCCACTGATCCTAGGATTTGGAAGTTTGTTGGAAATCAGTATAATGCAGCCTTAGGAATGTTAACATCTGAAAACATGTTATGCAGCAAATCTTTTCTCATTGTTTTCAGTCATCTGCTGCTTTTCAAGTGTTGGCTCTTCGTATAGATATTACATAAGTGTACTGCTAGGCATCCGATGGAGAGCGAGTGTGTGTCTGAGCAGGCGGTGGTGCTGATGACCCCGTCAGAACAGCATAGAGAACAAACAGAAATCTCTGCTGATCTGACTCACATATTTGCTGCATTTTCATCTATTTGTTCTTGACTTGGGTAGAAACGGATTAACAGATTAACTCTGTGTGTGTGTGTTTGTGTGTGTGTGTTGGAAGGGATGCATGTATGTATGCGTGTTTTGGTTTGAGTGCTCATCTAAAAATATTGGATGAGTGAAATTTTTTTTTCTTTGTGAGTGAGTAGGCTGGGTAAAGGACATTGCCTCCAGTGGCACTGCAGTAAAACAGAATCAGATTAACGTTTAACTGCAAAGCCATGTGCTCCTGTCTCAACCAAACAGCTACACTATAAAGACATAGTTTTAGCCCCATGATTATGTATAACTTTCTATTAAACAAGTATGCTTGAGAGAAGTCTGTAAAGGAACTTTAGCAGACCTGTCATTTCTTTTTAGATAATGTTTCACTTTCTATGCTTTTAAATTTATTTAAGAAATTGAAATGAACTAAATGTTACAGGACTTTAAGACTGAATGTCAAAATATCAAAATATCAAACTATCGCACATAGTCTTTGGGAAAACGTTTTCAGTTTTATTACACAGGCCACAAACAAAAGAACCATATGTTCCTGAAAAACCCTGTGTCCTCTCCTTCAGGACACACACCTGGAGAAAAGTCAGCTGCGCATGACCACAATGACCTGACAGCTTTTAGAAATGCCTGAACTCATCTCTTCAGATTGCCCTCACCCAAAATACACTTCCTTCCTCCCTAAAGCATGTCCTGTCAAACACACACACACACACACACAAACACACTCACACACAGACCCACACACAGATTTTCGCTGACCGTCAGCCTTTGTCTGCTAGGTACTGCAGGAGAGAACAGACATGTGACACAGAAAGGCATGGAACAAACATTCTGGCCAAGCGGTATGGATTAGCCCTGCAAGCAGGATAGCCTGGCAATAAGAACAAGTGCTGTGTATCTATGTGTGTGTGGGTAATCTGTTAATCTTATTAATGCCACAGCAGCCTAAGTCTGGTCTCATAAAACAAAAGGAAGGACAACACAGCACCAAACTGCTAATGGACTTCCACACACATAAAAACACACATCATGCTTTCACCTGGATTTTCGTACAAAGAAAATTCACGTTAAACAGCTGATGAATGTACACAGCTCTTTCCTGATGAACTAATTATATGGTTAAACTCTACCAATTTAGTTTTGGTTAAGCTCTGACTTTGAGGGGAATATTGGTCTATTGATAAATGTTCCCAGAAAACATTGTGGTCTGCAAACATTTTGCCATGGGATAGACGGACTAACTAGTGTTTCTTTAGTATCCCAACACTCCGATTGACTACCCATTGGTCAAGTATTTTCAGGTCATGTGCCATTCATTATGTGGATAGTTTTAGGCTGAGGTTTAAGCTTAAGAAGGGCTCAGGTGGCAGAGTGGTGGCCTGTGTCATAGGTAAGCATCCTGATGTCTTTAACATCACACAATTTCATCTCTAATCCAGAGCTCACTGTGAGAAAAAATCTGCAGCATCCCAAAACTGTATTAGGATCCATTGCTGGCGAAAGCTGCTTCCAGTCTATTGACCTGATGCCAAACTTCAACTCCAAGGCACCTCACGTCTGTCGGAAAATGAAAATAGATCTGCTTTCCAGTTTTAACATCTATGAGGTCAATATCAGAGTTAAAACAAGGTCAAGTGCCCAACACACTGTGACTCAACGGTGATGAACTGATTTAGAGTGACCCTACAGATCTTTACACCACAGAGGTATTAAGAGACACTGAGGACTTGGAGAAAAACACAAAGGTTTCTACTGGGGATGCAGTGAAGGAGGAAGTTCTCTCTCTCCACTCACCGATCCAGTAATCGTCCATAATCCTGCAGTCCACATCCCCCTTCGCTTTTCAGTTCTGCAAATACCTGAGTGAAATAATGTGGATCCGCATTGATACGCAGCATCTTGGCACTCGTGGCATTGATGATGGCTAGGCATCTGTCCCAAAATGCCTCCTTAGCGGCCTCAACCAAAAAGGGCTTGAGTGGGTAGGAGATCTCATTGCCCATGTATGAGTAGGACAGGTAGAGGCAGGTGAGAAGGACAGCTTGGAGTTCGTGTTCTGAAGACACAACCTCTCCGTCCACCACATCTCTGCACAGCATATAAATGAACACTACGTTCGCTGGAGTCACAAAGGCTTGGTCCTGCCAGCCCTGGAGTAGAAGTGAGCGATCTACAGCACGTAGCCACAGAACTGGATCAGAAGGCGAAAGGAGCTTGAGTCTGTAACATCGTCCGCATAGAAATTCGCCCAAACACCGCAAGAGCTCGCTTGTAGATGCTTGGACAATCACACGTTTCGGAGAAGAGCTTCCATGAGAAACCTTTTTGACTGAGGAAAGCTGCTGTGGCTTAACATAGCCCAGGTTCAACCCCATTCCCAAGCCCAGTCCTGCTGGACCTTCATAGCTGGAAAGGTTTGCACATGAGAGAGACTTTTTTACATTCTCTCTGTTCAGATGTAAGACTGGGTCCTTCTGGTAGATGTGGTTGTTGTTGTGAAGTGGTGCTCCAATGGCCCCTTGGCTGGTGGGAAACCCTTTCTTGGAGGAACCTCGTTTCTTAGTCGAGGCTACCAGACGTTTCCATGTGAGAGCGGGCAGGAAGATAGATTGTCCTCGTGATTTGAGCCCATGCTCCTTCTGATTGGTCAAAGAGCGGCTGCTCAAGCTTGGGTACCGGCTGAGGGAGTTAGGCCGATCGTCATAGTAATCAGATTTTTGGGGACCCGGAGAGAGAGACAAAGCAGTGCCCATGATGAGAAAACTGATGAGTGTTAAACACTAAACTCAGCGTTGGGGTCACACAGGATGAATTTTGATGTTAAGCTGTTTTTCCTTCAGTGGTTAAAATCCATGATGCCCAGACAGGGGAGATAAGAGGCATGGGTGGACCTTGAGAGACATACACAAATTTAAATCAGTCAAATAATACAAGACTTACAAGAAGTAAGTAGAATCCCTTTTGATACTTTATAAACTGAAGAAATGAATTTAAATGTTTTCATATCTGACTGAAGAGAAAAGACATAATAATAAATGTACTTCAAGCATGTGTATTTACAAGCCTGGGAGTATAAACCTATAGGTGTACATGTGGAATTTATCAAACGTGTAGTTTTTTTGTAGTCCACACTGTAGCAGAAATAGATTTTCAGGACGGCAAGAGCCACTTCAGGACCCACCTGAAACTAACTATATGCATATGATAACATTTATGCTTTTAGAATAAAACATGCTGTCAATTAAAAATAAATAATTAAATAAATAACAACTCAAATAATTTCTACACTATTTATTTATGGGAAAGAAAAGTTTAGATTCATGTTAACAATCTGATATGGACCTGAATATGATGCTCACTCACCCTGATAATGTCCGGCCAACTCCAGTGCGGATGTACAGGTCACTCCGACACACACACGCTCTTCCTTATGCACTGAAGACGATGCTCCTGATAAACTATGTCAGTCATGAGCAACCCAATAAAAATAATCACTTCACTGAACGTGAACCAAAACGTCTCAGTTGCTCCACTTTTTAAGTTCTAGTCTATATAAAAATCCAGATGCACGGCCACGGATTTCATTTCCACAGTCGGGAATGAAGATTTCAGAAGAAAAGCACATGAAGCGGTTTTTTCCCCTTTAAAATATAAATAAAAGCGCAAGAGGAGTCCATGTTCCGAGGACGCGAACTTGGTCCTGCACTCCTTTATCCCTTCGTGCAGAAACCAGACTGAACTGCGCGCATGTGAGTCCGCGCGCTCCCGGAGCTGAAACGCATCCACGCGCGCCACCGACAGGCCGATAATGGCACAAAGGTTATAATACATTAATAATAATAATAATAATAATAATAATAATAATAATAATAATAATAATACTGCTTCTACCGCTACTTCTACCACTAATGTTTTATTATATCCAAAATCCAAAGCTTGTGCATTATTATTGCCTCCTATTTGAGATACAGCTGGTCACATTTACAGCTTGTCTGTACTAATGTATGCCATAGGGTTCACAATCTATCGAAATTCAGCAAACGAATATAAAATATATTACAGGGTGATCAAAACTCAGAAACTGTGCATTATTGCTGCCATCTAGTGGCATATAAATTTATATAATGACTTGAAATGTAGCCAAAGCATCTTGGCATAAGTAAAATGCACACTCCTCAATCATAAGCAAGTACTACAAACTGGTGGCAAATTAAAGGGAAAAAAACAACAACTTCATACTAATGCAGTTGTTCAACCATTAAAAATAGTATTTTTTTATTATTTACTACTTAAAATAGTAGTATATCAAGGCAAGTGGACGTGTACTATATGCATGTGTTTGGTATACTCAAGGTAATCTAAAACTGTACAAGTGGCATGTATTGGTCAGGTGACTATAAACCAAAGAAACTGTCTTCTGTTTACTGATTTTCTGTTGCAGTCCATAACCCAATGTTGTTAAACACTTTCATAATGTAAATCTATAATAAATAACACACATATTACATTTTAAAACCATCTAAATGTTTATTAGTTCTTAAATATTTCTTAATGGTTAAGCAACTTAACATTTAATCCAGCACATGCACACTCCTCAATTAATACATACATATCAATGACAAATTAAGTTAATTATGTAAAGGTGTTAAATATAAATGAGAGAGAAGAAATATATTTTGGGATAACGGTGTTCAACGACTTAAATAGTAATAGAAATATGAATGAAATCAGAAAATTTTAGAGCAGAAATACATGTCTGAAATGTGGTTTGGAAACAACGCAAATGGATTGCGGGCAATTCTAATACACATATTTTTCACAGATGAATTGTTTCAGCTTACGACACGAAGCATCAAACCATTTATCTGTGATACCCACTTCATGACCCAGAGCAGTGCAATTCTCTCCAGTAGGGTCCTCCGCTTTCCAGTTATCAGGCTCACTTATTCCCTGTGGAGATCTATACCAGAACCTTTACAGAATGAAAAAGGATAAGTTTGTGCATTGCTGGAACATTGTAGATCTTTAAATGTGAAATGCATTTAAAGAGTGTGTAAGTGTTGATTCTTACGTTACACCGGTCTCGTTTAAGGACTGGTTGTTGACCCACATCCACTGTCCCTCAGTCTCTAAGTCATTTAAGCCAATCCAGTGTGTTTCTCTGATTTGTAAAACTACAAACTCCTAATGTGGAAAATAATTACATTGAATAATTAAACTATTAAATTTTACTTTATAAACTGGAAAAAGAAGCTCTACACTCACCTGTTCAGTTTGGCTGGTTATAATGACCAGGTGGCCTCCTTTCTCCACACAGTAATCTCTACTCTGTGTCCAGTTCAGTTTATCAGTGGAGAAGTAGTAACACTTTAAACCAAGAGTCTTCCATCCTTCCTCACAAAGTGTACAGGTTTGTTTTGCTTTTTACAAGAACAATTAAAAAAAAGATCAATTATGAAATGAGACTATATAATGTACACACACACACACACACACACACACACTCGTGTTTCTTCGAGAGATTTTACAGTTATGTGAAATATCCTGTTTCTACTTAAAGCATACTGTCAGGAGCTACTGAGACAGTTCCCTACCAGACCACCAGAGGGGGTTATGGCAGGTCTTTCACCATAGCCTGCTTTTTGTTCATATCACCTGTTCCCAATTTACCCTAATGTTTTGTACTATATGTATATACCAGCCCTTTTGTATTTTTCTTTGTCACTCATTGTTTTGTGTGTGTGAGGTATGGTGTGAAGCCATTGTGACTCCAGGTATCCATGTAGCAGTCATGTTTTCATTACCCATTTTTCGTTCGTGTTGTATTATGGTCAAGTCGTGTTGTGTTAGTTTTGTTTTAAAGCCGTGCCCAGTTTTTATGTTGCATTTGGGTCTGCTTCTCGGTAATTTGGGCGAATGTGACAGCCATAAAGATCCAGGTTGAATCCCTGCTTCAGAGGGCATCTCCCTTCTAATACACCTACTGTATACACTAAAGAATTTGATACATGAGCTTATTGTTAATATTAATAATACTACTAATAATAACTAGTGTTCCATTTATATACCACCTTCCTAGCATGCAAGATCACACACATGCATTGAGACTTCTCTCTCTCTCTCTCTCTCTCTCTCTCGGAAAAAAAAGCCTTACCACTGCATGCCGAGAGACGTTCATGAACTTGCTGATATTTCGCCTTCAGCATTTTATTCAGTTGTTTTGTCTCTAAAACAAAAGAAACATATTTTGATACAAGAGATTTTTTGATGATGTGAGTAAACAAAAGGGATAAAAAAAAGTCTAAAATTACCACTGCATGCAGAGACAAACTCATGATTCTTCACCTTCAGTTCTTCATACAATCTTTGTGTCTCTAAAACAAAAGAGAAGTGCTGCTGATGCAAAATGACTTTTTGAAGGATTTGCATAAACCAGTATTTGCATTATCTATCTATCTATCTATCTATCTATCTATCTATCTATCTATCTATCTATCTATCTATCTATCTATCTATCTGTCTATCTGTCTGTCTGTCTGTCTGTCTATCTATCTATCTATCTATTTATCTATCTATCTATCTATAGTGTATAGAGACATTTGGGATACATTGAAGACCAACAGCAAGATGCTGAAGCAAACAGGAAAACCTCAGAAACACCTTACCAGTGGCTTTGTATTTTATCCCCATCAGTTTGGATGTAGCATTGTCATGTCTCTCCCTTAATATGGAAGCAACTTTACTGTGATCTGTTGAACAGGAACACCAGGGCTAAAGTTATATACATGAATAAAAACTTTTCTAGGGGCCAAGCACAGAAGTTACATAAGCTACATGTACTACTGTATGTTTCTAGTCTAAATGGGTGGTAAAAGCAATCCTTCTCACTTAACCATCAAAGTATTCTATTACTTGTAATTCACTGAATGAGAACAACAAAGTTTAAGATACTAAGCAATACTCACACAAGATCCCTACAGCACAGAGTGATGCTAAAGCTCCAAGCAGTAGAAGACCAAGAGCAAATATGACGACCTTGCAACCAGATGAAGCTAAATATTAAACATAAAATTTGTTATCCATTTATTAAACATGTTTTAGCTAATAAGCTATATAAGTAGAAATGAGATAGTCAGTATAAAGATCAAGGAAACACATACCTGTGCATGTTTTGGTCTTTGGATGCAGCTGCTGCATGTTCACATAGTCATTATCCACTGCTTGTGGTCCTAACGATTTAAAATTTCTTGTCATTTATGGTGCCTCATCACATATATTTAAAACATCTAAAATATTTATTAAAAAATATAACAGTTTCAGATGTCTACCTGTTAGATAATTACCCCCTTTCCCATTTCTTAATCCATACACCTGAACTCCATGATAACAGGACATGTTGTAGTTAGACCTCTTTTAAAGTTCATTATTTTAGCCTTGGACCGTCCTGAAGTCACACTTTTTTAAGTTGTGTATATTCAGTTAACTTTTTTTGTGGAAACTCTCCCTTATAGATATCATTCTTTGAAACACCTGAGTTGGTAACACTTACACAGGAAATTTGGAAATAATCAATATAACGCTAAAAGAAAGAAGTAGCACTGCATTTTCTGTCCTCTGTATCCATATAAACATCATCCTCTGGGTCTGATGATGAGCATTTACGTAGTGCTCGTCTTTTACAGCAGTTATTGTGATTTTTTGTGACATTGTCATTTACAGCACTTATTTATGTAAATTATATCAATATATACATTTAAACCATCAGAAATGTATTTAGATATTTTTAAATGTATAAACATTTCAGATATCTACCTGTTGGAGAATGATAGTTTTCACTACTGTCCATTTTGTCCAGTTTAAGACTCATATCTTCATAGATGGGTTGCATTTCTGAACCTCGCTATAGCTTCACAACACATGAAATGAGTGACTTCTGCTTGCTAATATGAAGTCAATTCAAGACTCTAGGTCACACCCTCAGTTCACACTAGCAAGAAGAAGTCATTTGTGTAGTTTTATTTCTTCCTTTTTTTGCACCTTCAGTTCTTCATACAGTTTTTCTATCTCTATGACAAAAAAGAATTTCTGATACAAAAGGGTTTGATGATGATGAATAAACCAGAAAAGTTACAAAAATAGTTACAGAAAATAACAAGCACAAAACTCAAATATTGTATTGTAATTATATATCTGCTATATATATATCTACTGCCTGGTGTTACTCAACAATAGAAAGACACCAACTGAACGGGAAATAAGTTTTGAATGTTATAACACTAACTGAAACTACTTACCCTGCAATTTTAGTTGACCCTGTAAGTTATCCATTTGTCAATATTTCATTTTCATTTTGCACCTTTTTTAACATGTACATTAAGCTTTTAAAAATAATCGGCTTGAATCAAGTTCGGTTTACTAATAACGACAATAAAAAAAAACACTCACGCATTTACAAAATAACGAACACAACAAGTATTTTATTGAGATGATAGTAAGGGAAGATATAAAAGATAAAAAAGGGAAGAAGAATAAAAAGTAAAATAGAACAGTGAGAAATGAGTCTACTGAAAGTCAAGATCAGTTGATTAAACAGGTGGAATCAGGTGTAGCTTCTGCTCGGTTGGAACGAAAACCTGCACCCACACCGGCCCTTTGTGGACACGGTTTGACACCTATGATATAGATGAATGACAAATTAAAGGAGAAACTATTGCTCTGTTAAACTATATCATTATTATCGCTATACCTGTTATTTATAAATTAAACAGAAGGAAAATATTTTGGGATAATGGTGTTCATTAACTCCAGTAACTAAATAATAATAACACAAATCAGTATGAAATCAGAATATTTTAGAATTGACCTACATGTTGTTTGGAGTGTGGTTTTGAACGTGGTTAACTTCAATGTCTACTATGGATTTCGGGAGGTTCTAATATGTAAGGCGAAATAAACCTTTACTAAACATTAGCAACTTTCAAAATTCCTAGTTTAATGGTTTTTTAAGCCTCGTTATTCTTGGTTTGGATGTTTATTCGTGGAAAAGCTGTCTGCAGTTAATCAAGCGCTAAACGTGAGCCTGTGGCCTTTAAATCGCATCATTTTGTAGCCCATGCGTAGATCTGTCACGCCTGGGACCCCCACCCTGTGTGAGGCTCGAACCTGGACCTCTGTGGTGTTGTGTGCACGCACCTGCACACCGTGAAAGGAGATAAAATAAAAGCATTTTGCTTTTATTTACATAAACACAGGACAGAGGGCAACTAACTTAACACTAGACATGGCGTGGTATAAAACAAAACCTAAACCTGGACATGGCAAAACAAAACCTAACACAAAACCATGGCACAATTAACAATCACCGACAAGGACATGAACACAAGGATCCCCATTTATAGGGATAGACATTAGGTCTAATGGGATACAGCTGACACCACAGGAATGAGAACAATGAGCAGGGCATGACAACACACACACGAAGAAGCAGGCTTCAGAATTTCACCTGCCATCGCCCTCCCCCGGCCTTGTAGGGAACTGTCCAGGGAACCCCCCCTCTAAGGCGTGGCTTCTGATAAAATTGAATTGAATTGAATGGAATTGAATTAAAGGCAACTGAAAAATAAAACAATTTACAATATGAAACTTAATGCATTCTGTAAAAGATTACCTTGTATATAAAGTGTGTACATGGTTGTGTACATGTTAAAAAATAAACTATAGGTAAACTGAACACTAGCTGTATTATAATATCAAATATTTATAGTCGACAACCAAAAATTGTCCACCGTTCTGAAAGACAAGCAATTGCAGGCACAAATGCAAGTGAAAGAAGTCTTTTACTTTTCACAGATGCACTTTGTTATTGTATGACAAGAAGCATCAAACCATTTATTTATGTTACCCTTTGAATCCCCCAGAGCAGCACAGTTTTCCTGCATTTTCCAGTTATCAGGCTCATTTGGTCCCTCTGGAGCACTATACCAGAACCTTCATAAATAAGACCTTCAAAAATAAAATCTGTAATGAGTTTGCTAAACAATTAATTCATTTTTTGCAAAAAAATTATATGTGTGAAGACAAGAAGTGTGAAGCCAAGAAGAGTTCAATGAGAATTAGTATGAGTTAGAGAACATGGTTCTTACGTTACACCCGTCTCCTTTAAGGGCTGGTTGTTCACCCACATCCACTGTCCCTCAGTTTCTCCAATTTGTGAAAATAAAAAACCCTATTGTAGAAAACAATAACACTGAATAATTAAACTATTAGATTGTACTTTATAAACTGGAAAGAGAAGCTCTACACTCACCTGTTCAGGTTGGCTGGTTATAATGACCAGGTGGTCTCCTTTCTCCACACAGTAATCTCGACTCTGTGTCCAGTTCAGTTTATCAGTGGAGAAGTAGTAACCCTTTAAACCAAGAGACTTCCATCCTTAAGGTTGTGCACAGGTTTGTTTTGCTTTTTACAAGAAAACAGTAAAAAAAATAAAGATCAATCGTGAAATGAGACTATATAATGTGTACACACACACACACACGTTTCTCCAAAAGATTTTACAGTTATGTGAAACATCATATTTCTACCTAAAACATACTGGCAAGATCTACTGGGACAGTTCCCTACCAGACCACCAAAGGGGGTGATGGCAGATGTTTCACCATAGCCTGCTTTTTGTTCATGTATTCCCCACGTGTGCTGTGTCACGTCCTTCCTATTGTTCTGCTTTTGCTCTGTCACCTGTTCCCCATTTACCCTAATGTTTTGTCCTATGTATATATATATCAGCCCTTTTATATCTGTGTCTTTGTCACAAATTGTTTTGGGTACGTTGTGTTGGGCAGTAGGGTGTAACACCATTGTGACTCCAGGTATCCATGTAGCAGATATGTTTTAGTTACCCCTTTTTCATTTGTTTTGTATCATGGCCAGATCTTGTTGTCCTGTTAGTTTTGTTTTATGTTGATAAAGCCGTGCCCAGTTTTTATCCTCTGTATGGGTCTGATTCTCTGCAATGTGGGCGATTGAGACAACTGTGGATATCCGGGTTCGATCCCTGGTTTCAGGCGGCATCTCCCTTCCATTACACCTACTGTATACGCCACATAATTTGATACATGAATTCATTATTAATATCATAATACTACTACTATTAATTCCATTCATATAGTACCTTCCTAGCATGACTTAAACACCCCCCTCTCTGTCTGTCTGTCTGTCTGTCTGTCTCTCTCTCCAGTACAAGCAGTATAAAGCCTTACCATTGCAGGCAGAGAGATGTTCATGAACTTGCTGATATTTCTTCTCCCGTATTTTATTCAGTTGTTCTGTTTCTAAAACAAAAAGTTTGCTTTGTTTACCGAAAACAAACCACATCGCAGCCTACAAAAACTCTCCATCCAAACTCTCTATCCAACCATATTGAGGTATGTGTACTTTAAATTTCTGGTAAAAGCTTGAAATGGATATTGCCTCTGCCATGAAGTATGTATGTTAAGGCAAATGTTTTTTTTTTTTAATGTATTTGTTTGCCTAGTTACCATAGCTTTGCATATACACCACCAACACATTAGTAATGATGTTAGTTAACACACAAAAATGTATGCTGCGTCCAAATTCATACTATCTGCCCTAAACAGTATTCGAAAATACCCAAATCATAGTATGCTGAAAAGAGTATTCCAAAAAATTCTACTACTAAAAGTCTACTACTTCTGGTAGAAATTCTGAGTGCAGACAGACGCACACTCTAATGGGTAATATTGCCCACAATGCATTGCACACAGGAGGGAGGAGCCTTGAGAATGGTGTAAATGCATATTAAAACGATATAAATGAAAGGTGGAAATGTATATAACTTATATAAAATATGAATAGTAAATTATATTGGATAAACAAGAATGAATAAAATGTGAAATGCTTTGTTTATGATGAGTGTGTGTAACTACATTTACTGATACTTAAGTACTTTTAAAAACAACTTTTACTTAAGTAAAAATCTGTCTTTACAACTTTTACTTGTAATGGAGTAATGTTTGACCAGTAGTATCTATACTTTCACTCAAGTAAGGAAGTTGTGTACTTTGTCCACTATTAAAAACTAACTATTTTTATTATTTTTCTTATATTACAGACAGTTAAAAACATTTCACTACATGTACTGTGTTTGATTGTGTATGTGACAAATGACATACGACATATGGACATGAAGACCAACAGCAAGCTGCTGAAGCAAACAGGAAAACCTCAGAAACCTCTTACCTGTGGCATTGTATTTTAGTACCATCTGTTTGGCTGGAGCATTGTCATGTTTCTCCTTTAATAAATGTCTCTCAGTGGACACAACTTTACTGTGATCTGTTGAACAGGATCACCAGGGTTAAAGTTACATAGATGAATGAAACTTTTCTAGAGGCCCAGCAATGAATTTACATAAACACTACAGTGCATCCGGAAAGTATTCACAGCGCTTCACTTTTTCCACATTTAATTATATTACAACCCTATTCCAAAATTGAGTAAATTAATTATTTTTAAGTTCTACAACCAATACCCCATAATGACAGCATGAAAGCAGTTTGTTATTATTTATTAAAAATAAAAAATGAAACATAAGTATTCACAGCCTTTGCTTAATACTTTGTTGAAGCACCTTTTGGCACCAATTACAGCCTCAAATCTTTTTGAGTATGATGCTACAAGCTTGACACACTTATTTTTGGGCATTTTCTCCCATTCTACTTTGCAGGACATCTCAAGCTCCTGTAGCCACTCCTTTGGCTCCTTGCTTTTGGCTCCTTGCTCCTTGGCTGAGTGCTTAGGGTCGTTGTCCTGTTGAAAGATGAACCGTCACCCCAGTCTGAGGTCCAAAGCACTCTGGAGCAGGTTTTCCTCAAGGATGTTTCTGTACATTGCTGCATTCATCTTTCCCTCAATTCTGACTAGTCTCACAGTTCCTTCTGCAGAATACCCCCCCACAGCATGATGCTTCCACCACCATGCTTCACTGTAGGGGTGGTATTGGTGCCTGGTTTCTTCCAGACATGATGCTTGGAATTCAGGGCAAGGAGTTTAATCTTTGTTGCATCAGACCAGAGAATTTTGTTCCTCATGGTCTGATTGGTCAAGTACTGCAGAGATGGTTGTTGTTCTGGAAGATTCTCCTCTCTCCACAGAGAAATGCTGGAGCTGGCGGCTCGGTCTACGAAGGGTCCTGGTGGTTCCAAACTTCTTCCATTTACGGATGAAGGAGGCTACTGTGCTGGTGTGGGACCTTCAATACTGCAGAAACTTTTTTGTACCCTTTCCCAGATCTGTGCCTCGATACAATCCTGTCTCTGAGGTCTACAGACAATTCCTTGGACTTCACGGCTTGGTTTGTGCTCTGACATGCACTGTTAACTGTGGGACCTTATATAGACACGTGTGTGCCTTTCCAAATCATGTCCAATCAACTTGACTACAATCAAGTTGTAGAAACATCTTAAGGATGATCAGTGGAAACAAGATGCACCAGAGCTCAATTTTGAGTGTCATGGCAAAGGCTGTGAACACTTATGTACATGTGATTTTTTTCGTTTTGGATTTTTAATAAATTTGCAAAGATTTCAAACAACCTGTTTTCACATTGTCATTATTGGATATTGTTTGTAGAATTTTGAGAAAAATAATGACTTGAATCCATTTTGGAATAAGGCTGTAACATAACAAAATGTGGAAAAAGTGAAGCGCTGTGAATACTTTCTGGATGCACTGTAAATTGTAGTGTATTGTATAATTTTAGTCTAAATGGGTGGTCCTTACTACTTAACCATCAAACTATTTTATTTATTGCTATTATATTTGCTGAATAAGAAAAAAGTTTAAGATACTAAGCAATACTCACACAAGATCCCTACAGCAGGCAGTAGAAGACCAAGAGCAAATATGACGACCTTGTAACCAGGTGAAGCTAAATATTAAACATAAAATTTGTTATCCCTTTATTAAACATGTTTTAGCTAATACGTTATATAAGTAGAAATGAGATCAGTAGAGTCAGTAGAAAGATCAAGGAAACACATACCCATGCATTTTTTGGTCTTTGGATGCAGCTGCTGCATGTTCACATAGTCATCTCCCCTGCTTGTGGTCCTAACAGTTTAAAATTTCTTTCATTTACAGTGCCTCATCACATATATTTAAAACTTAAAAAATAAACCAGTTTCAGATGTCAACCTGTTGGATAACGACCACTTTCCCCACTTCTTAATCTGTACATCACATTACAGGCTTAAACTGAACTGTTTAATATTTTTTTGAAATGTCCTCAAATCACGTTGTACAGTTCTGAATAACACTTTTCACAATGTGTATAGCATTGTGTAACACTATTTTTCTGTAAACCCTTTTGTGTGTCTGTCATTCCTGACTATATATTCTATAGATATCATTCCTTGAATACAGAGTTGGTTACACTGTGCGGCCTAACCTTAGAATGGGTGTAGGGTAATTAAGAAAGAAAGACAATATTAGTGGCGGTGCATTTTCTGTCCTCTGTATTCACATAAACATCATCCTTTGTGTCTGATTATGAGCGTTTACGTAGTGCTCGTCATTTACAGCACTTATTATGATTTCTGCCTGTTGGAGAATGACATTTTAACTACCATCTATTTTGCCATCTGTGTAGATTTAACTGATTTTTTGTCGTCATTTCCTAACCTCACTAGCGCTTCTAAGTAGCAGTATATGATCATCAAACACATACCTGTGAATTTTTTCAGCTTTGGGCTGCAGTCCATATCATTATATATATTTAAAGCATCAAAAATGTATTTAGATATTTTTAAATGTATAAACATTTCAGATATCTACCTGTTGGAGAATGATAGTTTTCACTACTGTCTATTTTGTTCGGTTCAAAACTCATCTCTCCATAGATGGCTTGCACTTACTATTACTTCACAACACACATGAAATGAGTGACTTCTGCTTGCTAGTATGAACTCAGGTTAAGACTCTAGGACTCTAGACCCTCAGTTCACACTAGCAAGCAGAAGTCATTTGGGTTTTTTCTTGCTGATGCCACACCTTCAGTTCTTAAAAACTTAAAAACTTCAGTTTTTATATCTGTAACAAATGAGAATAAATTCTGGGTTTGATGATGATGAGTAAACCAGAAAAGAGGACAGTTACAGAAAATAAATAGCACAAAACTCAAATATTGTTTCTTTAGAATGATCTATTTCCTGGCATTGCTCGACAATAGAAAGACACCAACTGAATGGGGAATAAGTTTTTCATTTTTCAGGATTTTATTTTCACTCTTTATTTTACTTTTATTCTATGTACAAATAAAAAATGTGTTCAAGTAAAAAAGGTTATATTAAACTTTGTAAAAATCGCCTGGAATCAAGTGAATTAAACTTGTTAAGCACAATGAAAAAAAAAAACTGTCACGCATTAATAGAATAACGAAATAAGCAAACACAATATTATATTGAAAAAAACCCTCTCCTGTTGAAATGTAGTAAACTGTCACAACCTATATAAACACTAGGTGGCGCCCAGCACCTAGGTCACATCGGATTCACAAGTTCACATGGGATCGTAGACGGAATTATAAATGAGCTCAGAGTTACCTTTTTATCAGTCAAAAAAAAAGAATTAATTGATTTCTGAACCTGTACAGCTCAGAGATGAATTTTGCTGCACCAGTGGGCGTGGCTGTTCTCCTACAGTAATACCTGCATTTGCTCTGTTTCCGATTTGTTAGAAAACTGTGGTATGAGCTTAGAGAGTAGCTGTATTTAATAGGATTTAAAAGCTATAAAAATCCGACAAAAGAATATTAATTATGGCCAAAATTCAGACTTTGTGCACCATTACTGCCATCTAGTGGCCAATGTTTTTAAAAAAAAAGGAACAGGCTGCAGTGATGTTCAGGTTACTTACTGCTGTTTTAACCTGACCGACACGTTATTGCCTTTTTGCAGCTGATCATTCAAATCCTATTCGGCATCAAATACTGCAGTGTAAGGCTGTTCTTATGAATGAGTGAACTAAACCATGTGTCTTATTACCCGTCCTCTGTTACCCTCCTTATCCCAATATGCCTACACTGGAACTGGAATGTTGACATAGTAAAACAAAAAAACACACATTATGTTTTCAAGCCATCTAAATTTTTATTATTTCATAAACGTTTCTCAATGGTTATTCAAAGCAACTTGAAATTACATCCAGTTTTAGCTAACATAAGATGTGTGCTACTCAATTTTCAGTAAATATTCATAGCAATAATGCATATAGATGGATAACAAATTAAAGAAGAACCTAGTGCTCTTTTAAACTATATTGGGTGTTAATTATAAATTAAAGAGACAGAATGCATTTTGGAAGAGCAGTGTTCATCGACATAAATAAAACAAATCAGTATGAAATAAGAATAAATATTTTTTGGAATAGACGTATATGTTTGCAACATGAATTTGAAACTCCAATGTCTTTAGATCTATGACATATTATAAATACAGTATATAGAGTATTATATGTAAAGGTTGATACTTAAGAGAACCTTTTAGATTTCTTGACAGCTGCAACGTAAAACAAACCTTTACTAAATCCCAGCAACTTTCAGATTTCCTAGTTTAATGTCGCAGAGATTTTTTGTGGGAAGGCAGTCCAGTCTGCAGCTAATCAAGTGTTAAGCGCCATTCTAATCACGTGAAATGGCCTATTTCAATGTCAGGTGATGGTTTTGCAGTCACACTCAACCTCTTCTGTCGAATCAGCTTTTCCTTTAATTTGCCCCTGGCTCTATACAGTATTTATTGAATACAAAAATAGAAAAGAAAAAGTTTAAGTTCTAATGAAGATTTTTAGGCATCAAGATCATATTAAAATGTCCAGTAGAAGTAAGCCAAGGTGACCTGACTTGTGTAAAGATATAATTATCTCTGACTTTCATTCTACTGAGCTGACCTAATGCAAAACCTCTGAGAAGTCACTAAAAACATCTTTATAACTGGGTTATAACTGTCCAGTCGCATTGTCTTAACATGAAATTTGAGGAAATAAATTTATATTTACAATAGTCAATCTATTTTCAACTGCTGGTTTATACAAGACAGCAAGAGAAAGGCCACATATATTCTCTCATATCACCTTTTAATCTTCTAACAAGCAGGTCTGAAATCCAAGACCTTTAAAAATGTTAAATATTACAGAGTATGTAAAAGATTTGTTCTTGTCCAAAAAGTTCTTACCATGCATATAAATGTAAAGGTAATATTTACACAAACGCGAGTGAAAGAGAGTAATTTTATTTTTCACAGATGAATCGTTTCTGCTTATGGCAGGAAGCATCAAACCATTTATGTGTGTGACCACCTTCACTTCCCAACGCAGCACAGTTCTCTCCAGCAGGGTCCTCCTCTTTCCAGTTATCAGGCTCATCTGGTCTCCCTGGAGCGCTATACCAGAACCTTCATAAAATAAAGACTATAATCACTTTCTTAAACAATTAATTCATTTGCTGAAAGTGCATTGCTGTGGCATTGTAGATCCTTAAAAGGAACAGCAAAATGACTTCATAGACTGTGTAAGTAAACACTGTCCTTACGTTACACCGGTCTCCTTTAAGGGCTGGTTGTTCACCCACATCCACTGTCCTTCAGTCTCCAAGTCATTCAAGCCAATCCAGTGTGTTTCTCCAATTTGTGAAACTAGAAAATCCTAATGTAGAAAACAATTACATTAAATAATTAAATTATTACATTTTATCTGAAATTGTAAAAAGATGCTCTACACTCACCTGTTCAGTTTGGCCTGTTATAATCACCAGGTGGCCTCCTTTCTCCACACAGTAATCTTGACTCTGTGTCCAGTTCAGTTTATGAGTGGAGAAGTAGTAACACTTTAAACCAAGAGACTTCCATCCTTCCTCACAAAGTGTACAGGTTTGATTTTCTTTTTACAAGAACAGATTAAAACAATTAAGAAATTAGATTATATAATGTATATATATATATATATATATATATCTATATATATATATATATATATATATATATATATATATATATATACACTATATTGCCAAAAGTATTCGCTCACCCATCCAAATAATCAGAATCAGGTGTTCCAATCACTTCCATGGCCACAGGTGTATAAAATCAAGCACCTAGGCATGCAGACTGTTTTTACAAACATTTGTGAAAGAATCGGTCGCTCTCAGGAGCTCAGTGAATTCCAGCGTGGAACTGTGATAGGATGCCACCTGTGCTACAAATCCAGTCGTGAAATTTCCTCGCTCCTAAATATTCCACAGTCAACTGTCAGCTGTATTATAAGAACGTGGAAGTGCTTGGGAATGACAGCAACTCAGCCACGAAGTGGTAGGCCACGTAAACTGACGGAGCGGGGTCAGCGGATGCTGAGTGCGAAGAGGTTGCCAACTTTCTGCAGAGTCAATCGCTACAGACCTCCAAACGTCATGTGGCCTTCAGATTAGCTCAAGAACAGTGCGCAGAGAGCTTCATGGAATGGGTTTCCATGGCCGAGCAGCTGCATCCAAGCCATACATCACCAAGTGCAATGCAAAGTGTCGGATGCAGTGGTGTAAAGCACGCCGCCACTGGACTCTAGAGCAGTGGAGACGTGTTCTCTGGAGTGACGAATCGCGCTTCTCCATCTGGCAATCTGATGGACGAGTCTGGGTTTGGCGGTGGCCAGGAGAACGGTACTTGTCTGACTGCATTGTGCCAAGTGTAAAGTTTGGTGGAGGGGGGATTATGGTGTGGGGTTGTTTTTCAGGAGCTGAGCTTGGCCCCTTAGTTCCAGTGAAAGGAACTCTGAATGCTTCAGCATACCAAGACATTTTGGACAATTCCATGCTCCCAACTTTGTGGGAACAGTTTGGAGCTGGCCCCTTCCACTTCCAACATGACTGTGCACCAGTGCACAAAGCAAGGTCCATAAAGACATGGATGACAGAGTCTGGTGTGGATGAACTTGACTGGCCTGCACAGAGTCCTGACCTCAACCCGATAGAACACCTTTGGGATGAATTAGAGTGGAGACTGAGAGCCAGGCCTTCTCGTCCAACATCAGTGTGTGACCTCACAAATGCACTTCTGGAAGAATGGTCAAAAATTCCCATAAACACACTCCTAAACCTTGTGGACAGCCTTCCCAGAAGAGTTGAAGCTGTTATAGCTGCAAAGGGTGGACCGACGTCATATTGAACCCTATGGATTAGGAATGGGATGTCACTTAAATTCATATGCGAGTCAAGGCAGGTGAGCGAATACTTTTGGCAATATAGTGTATATACACGCACTCTCTCTCTCTCGCTCTCTCTCTCGCTCTCTACTCAAAACATACTGCATACACTATATGATTTTTTAGAGACGTTCATGAACTTGCTGATATTTTGCCTTCAGCATTTCTTTCAGTTGTTCTGTCTCTAAAACAAATTAAAAAATATTTTGAGTCAAAAGTTTTTTTTGATGATGGGAGTAAATACCGAACTGACTGAACTTACTACTGCATGCAGAGACAAACTCATGATGCTTCACCTTCAGTTCTTCATACAATCTTTCTGTCTCTAAAACAAAAGAGAAGTGCTGCTGATGTAAAATGACTTTTTGAAGGATTTGAGTAAACCAGCGGAAATGACTAGTATTACCATTGCAGGTAGAGATGAGCTTCTGATTCTTTACCCTTTTTATTCAATATCATTTAATATGTGATGTGTTTGATCGTTCAATCACACTCAAATTCTGATTCTTCCTTAAACTGTCACACCCACAATATAACACTAGGTGGCATATACTTAGCTTGTAAAGATGATTCTATTTTTTATTAAAGAGTTCAAATTGTTTTTTATACCATGTTGTACTGCGTTTGTGTATGTTACAAATGGAATTTGAAGTTGCTAAAACATGTATACAAGCTGAAGACCAACAGCAAGCTGCTGAAGCAAACAGGAAAACCTCAGAAACCTCTTACCAGTGGCTTTGTATTTTAGCACCATCAGTTTGGCTGTAGCATTGTCATGTCTCTCCCTTAATATCTCATTGGAAACAACTTTACTGTGATCTGTTGAACAGGAACACCAGGGCTAAAGTTACACAGATGAATGAAATTTTATTCTAGGGGGCAAAGCACTGAAGTTACATAAACATTCTATTGTAACGTATTGTATGTTTCTAGTCTAAATGGGAGGTAAAAAGAATCCTTCTCACTTAACCATCAAACTATTTTATTTATTGTAATTCACTGAATGAGAACAACAAAGTTTAGGATACTAAGCAATACTCACACAAGATCCCTACAGCACAGAGTGATGCTGAAGCTCCAAGCAGTAGAAGACCAAGAGCAAATATGACGACCTTGCACTCAGATGAAGCTAAATTTTAAACATAATATTTGTTATTCATTTAATAAACATATTTCAGCTAATAAGCTATATAAGTACAAGTGAGACAATCATTATAAAGATCAAGGAAACACATACCTGTGCATTTTTTGGTCTTTGGATGCAGTTGCTTCATGTACTCATAGTCATTATCCACTGCTTGTGGTCCTGAAGTTAAAATTCCTTATCATTTACAATGCCTGATCAAACATTTAAAATAACAAAAAATATTTCTTTAAAACTATAGCAGTTTCAGATATCTACATGGTGGATAATTACATTTTTTCCCTCCATTTCCTAACCTTTATTTTATAACAGAGTCTTAGACTGAACTCTATGATAAAATAAATGATGTAGTTATCAACACTATTAATAATCAGAAAGGAAGAGAGATAATTATCAAACACTTCACCCTGCAATAGCAGCATATACAGAACTGCCAAATGTGTTATATATGCATGTATTCAGCAGTGACCACAACCTAATGTCTTCATAGATATAGTAATGCTACAGGCTGGGTACCTATAGAATTGGAGATCTTCTTCCATTTCTCTCTGCAGAACCTCTCAAGCTTTGGCAGGTGATATGCAGAATGTTGCTGTAAAGTTGCAGGTTTGTTTTTTTCCATATATTCATTTATTTAAAAAATACTTTTACAAGGTTACACATGTTTTTGTGCCATGGTTTGTGTGCAGGTCCAGTTCCCAACCATGATGACATCACTATTGCTGACGATGTTTTAGAAAGAGGAAGCTCAGAGAGGAGGAGTGTTCATAGTGGACTGGTTGTTAGCTTAGTTTTCTTTTCTGGTTTTAAACAGTTTTGTATATACATTTACCTGTTTTACAATAAACCAGCACTCTTTTGTGGAAACCTTTTGTGTGTCTGTCATTTCTGCTCCCATTATAAAGATATTTATCCTTGAATTCTGAGCTGCTTAGTGTGGCCAAACCCTAGACTGGATCCGAACACATAGATAGATAGATAGATAGATAGATAGATAGATAGATAGATAGATAGATAGATAGATAGATAGATAGATAGATAGATAGATAGATAGATAGATAGATAGATAGATAGATAGATAGATCGATGGGAGGAAGGAAGGGAGGAAGGAATCTTTCTCCTACATTTACACAGGAAATTTGGAAATAATCAGTATAATTATAAAAGAAGTAGCACTGCATTTTCTGTCCTCTGTATTCACATACATCATCCTCTGTGTCTGATTATGAGAGTTTATGTAGTGCTCGTCATTTATAGCACTTATTGTGATTTCTGCCTGTTGGAGAATGACACTTAACTACCATCTATTTTGCCATCTGTGTAGATTTAACTGATTTTTTGTTGGTATTTCCTAAACTCACTAGTGCTTCTAAGGAGCAGTATATAATCATCAAACAAACACATACCTGTGCATTTTTTCAGCTTTTGCCTGCAGTCCTCCATAGTCACATAAACATCATCCTCTGTTTCTGATAATGAGCAGTGAAAACCTTGTCATTTACAGCACTTGTTCAAATCAAATATAAACCATCAAAAAATGTTTTTAAATATTATATGTATTAAATGTATAAACATTTCAGATATCTACCTATTTTGTCCAGTTCAAGACTCATATCTTTATAGATGACTTGCATTTCCGAACCTCTCTATTCGTGATTTCTGCTTGCTAGAATAAAATCAATTTAAGACTATAGGACTCACCCACAGTTCACTCTATCAAGCAGAAGTAATTTGTGTTGTTTTCTTCTTCCTGAACATGCTGATGCTCCACCTTCAGTTCTTCATACAGTTTTGTCTAGGGCTATAATAATATCTGATACAAAATGGTTTTTAGGTGATGATAATAAATCAGAAAATAAAGAGTGGTAGTTACAAAAAATTAGAAGCACAAAACTCAAAAATGCTGTTTTTAATCCACATGTACAGAACAGCCACTGAAATGTTTTAAAGGAAACAGGAAGCTCTTAAAACTACTTAAACCTTAGCTTTGTGTTCTAGGGTCATCAGTGTTGCAGTAACATTAGCATTCTGCTCACTTAATATCTCATATGAGGCCACTTTATTGTGATCTTTTAAACAAGAATAGTGAGGGTTAAATTCATTTACAGAGAAATAAAAAACTGCATTTGTAATAAATTATGTAAAGAAATTATTTTTTTCATGCTAAGATGACAGCATCTCCAATCCACTAAGAATAAATAAGTGTACTCTTATAGGAAAGTCTTCAGGGTAGAAGACACTGTGTTCTTTTTCCAGATCGTAGTCGACAACAGAAAACGACTTTAACTGGGGAATAAGTTTTGAATGTTGTACAAAAAAAAACTTTGCAGATGTTAAAATAAATAAAGACCACTTTATAGACCCTGTAAGTTTTAGTCGGTTTATAATTTCACTGAAAATATGAAACAGTGTGGGTAAGGCTAATTCACTGTGCATTTGTTGTGCTTCTTTCACTGCAATGGCCGCTGCAACAGCCTCGACTGAACAAGCATGGGGCACAGAGTCAAAATGTAGAGTCAGAGGCACGTCTCTCTCTCTCTCTCTCTCTCTCTCTCTCTCTGAACCATCCCCACTCCTCTACTGTACACACTCACTTTTTCTGGT
Source organism: Hemibagrus wyckioides (assembly GCF_019097595.1). Classification (NCBI taxonomy): domain Eukaryota; kingdom Metazoa; phylum Chordata; class Actinopteri; order Siluriformes; family Bagridae; genus Hemibagrus; species Hemibagrus wyckioides. Next base: position 10,849,957 of record NC_080721.1, on the reverse strand, counting down.
ACACAAGGGAAAAAATAAATTTGACAGGATTTCCTTTTCATTCTGCACCTTGTTCATTTTCTATAGTCATACAAAAACGAGTTCATGTAAAAAAAAAAAAAAAAAAAAAAAAAAAGATATATTAAGCGTTTTAAAAAATTGTCTGGAATCAAGTCTAATTTAACCTCATTAACCACAATAATTAGCATTATATTATATTAAAATGTCATGTATTTACAGAATAACGAAACAATATATATTAGACTAGTTTAATAATAAACTTGAATGCGATCAGTAAATATATCATATACGATACGTCTGACATTAAAGAAGCTGATAAACATAATTTTGATTTTTTTTTTTTAAATAATAAAAAAACTCTCTGGGTGTCACGCCCCGACGCCCCGCCACGTGCGGGGCGCGATCCCGCACCTCGGTGGTGGTGCGTGCGTCCGCACGCCATGGAGTAGACCCATACGCAGTATTCAAATAACACTGCGTTATTAACGTAAACACAGGACATGGGGTAGACCAACCTAACCACAAAGACATGACGCTACACAAAACCGAAACCAAAAACATGTTAAACATGAACAAAAACCAGAACATAGAACAATAACCGGCAAAGACAGGTACAAAAGGATCCCTATTAATAGGGCACAACATTAGGACTAATGGGGAACAGGTGACTGCGGGAACGAGAACAATAGGAAAGGCGTGGCACAAAATATAAAAAATAAAGCAGGCTTCCAAGGTTCACCTGCCAGCGCCCCCTCCGGGCATGGCAGGGAACTGTCCAGCTGTTCACACTGGGTGAAACGTACAGTAGTAAACTGTCACACCCTATATAATCACTAGGTGACACCAAACACCAATAAAGTACATATGGGACGACAAGTGAGCTCCGACTTTGTGTTTATTTAGTCCAAGAAAACAAAACAAAAACAAAAACCAAAACTGCAAACTCAAAACCACTTAACAGAAACAGACTCGTAAAGCTGTTATATCTGTACATTTTTAAATAAACATTAATTATAATCAGAAAGAAAGATACCGATCTACTGTACTGTGGCAGAACTTCCAAATAATAAGAACTCTAACTTTTACAGCCCCCAGTATTTATAGCTTTGTTACAACCCATGATATTTTGTGTGTCTTTAATGTGTCGTTTGTGTTTTTGTGCCATATTTTGTGTCATATTCCCAAGTGTCCGGCCTGCCCTAACCTGCCTTGATCCTGCCTCCCCATAATGATGTCACTATTGGTGAACATATTAAATATATTTAAGAGAAGTGATGATGAGGAGGGTGCTGGTAGAAGTGTTTATTTGTGGCATTTGTTAGGATTGATTGTTAGCTTGTGATTATTATAAAATTTTGACTTGTGCATGTTTTCTTGACTTCAAGCTTGGTTTTTTATTCTCTGTATAATCTTATCATTGTACATATTATATCACTTCTTTTGGAGGTAGGTTCCTTTTCTCTCTGGTTTTTTTTTATGTGTTAGGGAGTTAGGGAGGTAAAACTATAGTTTTTGAAGAAGGAAGCTCAAAAAATATTTTTTGTTTATTATTTTAGCTTTGGCCAACCCTGAAGTCACACTGTTGTACAGTTGTGTATATACACTTGCCTATTTTACAATGTACCAACCAACACTTTTTTGTGGAAAACTTTTGTGCGTCTGTCATTCTTGGTCCCATTATAAAAAAAAAGAAGAAACTGCAATATTACTCACCTGTGCTTGAAGAATCCGTTTGGGGTGCTGCAATCTCCCTCCTGGCTTGAGACTGCACCACATCCGCTTTTCACATTCCTCGCTGGTGCGCACAACCAGAGGGAATGAGGAGTTTATCTGCTGAGATATTTTCTCCCAGGTCTGCCTCTTTCCTTGAGTTGTGACTCCAGAGCCAAATTTACCTTTTAAAATTGCTTTATTTTCTTCAACTAACTGAGCTAAAAGTAAACACTGCTCTTCTGTCCAATCTGGTTTTCTTGTTCTTTTACTTCCTTCCATCTCTCTTGGATTGTTGGCTACATACCATCCAAAAGTGCAACTTAAAAAGACTGTCCTGCAATCATGTAAATTGGTAAAAGGTGAGCCATTTTGCTCCCATCAATCTGAAATGGATTCCAAGTAATAAAACCAGTATGGTAAATAAATGTAAGAACTTAAATATAGTAACTACTGCATTGAAATTGGTTTCTTCAAAAGTAGACACATTTTCAACATTTGGCTGTTTTAATTAACTTTAAGATATTTAGCCTATAACAGAAACTCTGCATAAAATAGCCTGTATTCATGATTATACAATTACATTATGATTTCACTGTCCATTCCATGGGTGTCGCTAGGCCATTTTTAGCATCTTAGCATTTTTAACATTTCTACCCTAAAATTCTGCGATTCTCCATAAACTGTACCCAAATTCATGATTGCCTCAGTCCCCTTTAAATTTGCATGAAACATCCTATAGCATTGATGGATTTTATGTGCATTACAATATACATAATATACAGGGGAAAAAAAGACAAACAGGGCAAATTACTTCATGAAGATTTTTAAAATTCCTTGTTGTTATTGCTATAATAAATGAATTATACCCAAAATGTTAACAAAGCTAATTTGACATCATGTATTTAATTTTGTTTAGTATTTATTTATTGTATTTAATTTGTATTTAATCACCTAGTGATTAAGTTAATTGTATTTCTATCTATCTATCTATCTATCTATCTATCTATCTATCTATCTATCTATCTATCTATCTATCTATCTATCTATCTATCTATCTATCTATCTATCTATCTATCTATCTATCTATCTATCTATCATGATGAGGGAATCTTACCACTGCATGCTACGAGATCTTCCTGAACTTGCTGAAGCTCCACCTTCAGTGCTTCATGCAGTTTTTCTATCTCTAAGGTAAAAGAGAATCATTTCTAATGATAAAGGAGTTTTTATATGATGAGAATAAACCAGAAAAGAATAAAAAGAGGCAATTACTAGAATTACTATTAGAAAATAAGAAGCAGAACACAGTTAAGTTTTCTACCCAAACTATTAACAGAAACAGGAAGCTCTTAAAACCACTTACCCTTGGCTTTGTTTCTTGCATCATCAATGTAGCAGTAACATTAGCATACTTCTCACTTAATATCTCATATGAGACTTCTTTATTGTGAACTGTTGAACAAGAATACCCAGGATTAAATTTATAACTGCATTTATAATAGATTAAGAAATGTATGTCTTTCATGCTGAGGATGAATTCTCATCCCACTTAATATATCAAATGAAACACTTTATTGTGATTTGTTAAATAAGAAAAAGATAAAAAAAATAATAAGCATAATACTCACAAAGGATTCCTACAGCACAGAGTGCTGATAAAGCACCAAGTATTAGGATGAGACCAAAAGCAGATATAAAGATTTTTTCTGTTTCCTTCTTGTCTTTCAGCTCAGTGTGGTCAGAGATATCTGAGAGAAAATGTTCAGTTATTTCATACATCTTTATCCTATAGATTCCTGACTCCAGGCTTGCAGACCCACTGCCCTGTACAATTTCAGGGTTTTCCTTTCTTCAATGCCATGAGGCTTAAAACTAATGAATAATTCACAACTGATTTGTTGTTTTAGAAACAACCTGATGGGAACTATGAAATTCTATACTGCAGAATTCACTGACATCTTCATGTCTTCAAATGAAGCTAATAACACTACATAAAATGAGAGCAAGTAAAAACACATTTTTTCACTTTCATTTCTAGAACTTTTTACAAAGTTCAAAGCTTAAAGTTTCATTCACATTTTTGCAAGATAATTTTAGAAATACATTAAATAATCATCCAGTGTATAAGGAAATTTGACATTAAGCTATGAAATACTGTTGTCTTATTTACTTTATAATACAGAAAATGAGAGGGAATGAATATTTATAGCTACTAGAATGTAAGTAATAACAGACATTATTTTTCTCCAGGTTATCTTCATATCAATTGAATGTAACAATAAATGAATAAAATTATAATTATTATACATTTTATCAAAACGAGACATACCTGGATGCCAGTTCTGTGTATTCACGTAAACCTCCTCCTCTGTTCTTGGTCCTGACAATTTAAAATTCATTGTCATTTCAATTTATATATTTAAAATATAAAAGATACACATTTCTAGCTATAGGATAATTACCTTTTCCCCCATTTCCTAATCCGTATTTCACACTAGTGTCTTAATCTGAACTCTGTGATAACAGGAAATGTTGTAGTTTTCCCCCACTACTTATAATCAGAAAGGAAGTGAAAGTGTGATCTACACTGTGCAATAACAGCGTTATATGTCATGTTATATACACGCGTATATTCACAGTTCTGAGTAAAGCACCCTCAGCAGTGCAAATAGTACTAAGAATCAATTGTGCAATAGATAGTGTGCAAGTAGGTGCAAAAGTACTGATGACTGTGTAGTTTCAGTATGCTTGCAGTGCATCAATGTGTTAAGTAAAGTTTATTGAGTATATAGAGTTGTGGTTTGCAGCCAATCTGTATTACAGTTCATTGAGAATTCTGATAGCCTGCTGAAAGAAACTGTTCTTCACCCTGTTAGTTCTGGATTGGATACTCCAGTACCACCTGCCTGATTGTTGAACAGACAGTGTGCTAGGTTACTGGGGTCCACTGTGATTTGGCAAGCCTTCCCCAGACAAAAAGCTCTTTGTTGGTGGAGAACTATTGACTGTCCTGGCAGGTTCTCCTACATTGACATCTGGAAATAATCAGCATAATGTTCAAACAAAGATGTAGCTGTGAATTTTCTGTCCTGCATATTTGACATAAACATCATCCTCTGTCTGTCATTATGAGCAGTGAAAACCTTGTCATTTACAGCATTTGTTCATGTAAACAATATCAAATTTAAACCATCAAAAAGTTCACGCAACAGTGGCCTACACAAGGCAAGATCAGACCCAAAGTGCAGGGATAGCAGCCAGTCGCGATAATTTACTTTATTTTAAAAATAAACAGACACAAAACAGGTGGTGGTGGTGGTGGTGGACATTCCAACTGTCCAGCAATCCGTGACAAAAAATGTATTCAAATGTTTGTAAATGTATAAACATTTCAGATATCTACCTATTAGAGAGTGAAAGTTTTTATTACTGTCCATTTTGCAGTTACATTTACGGCATTTGACAGATACCCTTATCCAGAGCTATCTACGAAAGTGCTTTGAGGTCTCTATCAATGAAGTCGTCAACACTGGTTCACTAAGTTACAGACTTAGGATACCATCAGCCTAAATCTCTATTGGGAGGAATTAATAAACGAAAAAATACACGCTAGTTTAGTTGTTTTAGGAAGAAGTAGGTCTTCACCTGTCATTTGAAGACAGTCAGTGATTCAGTTATTCGGACATCTATAATGCTGAGTTCACCCTGCACAATTTTAGCCTTGATTTTCAGTTGCCAACAGGTTTTGTGAAATCACAGACAAATGCCAGAAATCGGAGGCAAATCTGTGCTCCTTCATGTAAGTGACAATCACACAGTGTGAATTATCAAAGGCGCTATCTGCAAGAATTGCAGATGCGTCGCTGATGCCTGTGAAATATTTGGCATGCTAAATATCTGGACCTGTAAGCGATTCAAAATCCTGCTATTTGAATTGAGTTCTGACTGAAAAGTACATCGACGATGACCTACAGCCAATGAGAGAGCAAGATACAGGGCAGCAGGAAGGTCGGGAGGAGTTAGGCGTTTGTTGAATGCTAACCCAGATAGTCGTGCAGTGAAAACAACGGTGATCCTACGTTGTTTTCACACTGAATGACTATCTGGGGGAGCATTCAGTTACTGCTGTGTTCACATTGCACAGTAGATCAGCGTCAGCAGGTTACACTCTGCATGACTTCACAATATGAAGAATCACAGACAATTCTGTCTGGTCTGCAAAATGCATTTCACAACCAAATGCACGCGAGAAGAGATAATGCAAAATAAAACTTTAGTAAAACTTGTCGGTGACTGAAAATAAGGGCTATAATTGTGCAGTGTGACCTCTGCATTAGAAGGACTGCATATACAGTGCCCTTGGAGCAGAGAGGGTTAAGGGCCTTGCTCAATTGCCCAAAAGTGGAGCTTGGTGGTGCTGGGGCTTGAACTCTGATCCTCCAAGCAACAACCCAGAGCCTTTTACTTCTAGGAGAACAGTATGGAACACTTCTTTCATGACAGCTTGACTCCCCACTACTCTGTAAAGTGCAATTTTCACAGAGCAAATTTCCCTTTCTCACATTCCGCCAAAGGGGGTGTGTGCCAAATGGGTTAAATTGAAACTGTATCTTATGTTTGGCAAGCTGGAGTTGGAGTTCTGGGGACAGTTACGCAAGAGCTTCTTGTATCTCTCTTTTCGCCCCCTGGTCGGAGAACAACTCAGCTGGTGTACCTCTTCTTGCGATGAACCTCCTCAAGGCCATAAAGAAGGAGTTGACATTCACACTGGTGAGGATCTCTAGATGTACACATCTTGTTCTAAGGCATTTAAATATGATTCTCCACCTCTTCTCGGTGCACCTGCCCACCTTGATTACAAAGCACCTGAAACAGGCCATCTCCATCCAGTAAAACGCCAGCTTATACAGGTGTAGGCATGCTATATTTAGGTCTGCCATCTTCAGGACTTGAGGGATTGATTTCCTCCATCAACAATTGACAAACTGTGCTGATATCATCAAATTGCATCTTGACCATGTAAGATCCAAAAGTTGTGGCGGATCTCCACAAACACTCTCTCAGGGCCGGGGCGGCCAAGTCGAGAATTGTAGTCTTGGATCAGAAGGTTTAGTCGTGGGATGGCAATGATCCAGGATGATGGGGTGCACAGCAGTCTTCGCTTTGGCACAATCTGCCACTAACCCTAATGAGTTCATCTGTGTCATCCAGCTCTGGAGACACTCATCCACTACTGTTACAGGTCGGGTCAGCCATTTGTCTGGGCTTTGAAGAAAAAAGGTTGGCCCTTTTTGGCTCCACTGGTTAGGCTCAGCCAGTTCTTCTAGCTTCTTACCTCTGGTGAGGTCATATACAAGATTTTTCACTGAGTTAACATATTGCCGTGAAAGTCGATCAGTGAGCTCCTGAATTTCTGCCACTGGAGTGCCAACAAAAACCTTAAATCTGCAGATCTCGGAGTGTAACCAGGACAAGACCGTGGTTGAGTCGGTCCAGAGGGTGGCTGATTGGCAGGGTAAGCTCTCACTCCAGGAATCTGCTGAGTTGGGCTCCTGTGAGGGCAGCACAGAGCTCCAGTCTGGGCACTGAGTGCATTCTATAATGAATGAGAGATAAGGCTGACCCTGAGGGTCAACTGTTCTCAGGTAAGCAACAGCTCCATAGGAGATCACTGAACACATGTATCTCATGACTAACACTTCTCTCATCCATAGCAGGAGGGATGTATGCTCTGGGGAAGGTGATCTACTGCAGGAATTCTAACTATCCTTCCCAATCTCTCCTGGCTTGTAGTAAATCATGCTGCAGTTGGGGGTCTTCTCAGTCTTGTCTTACTATTATTTTGGTGTGGGTGGTGTAGGGCAGGATAAAGCGGAGTGGGTCATATTGGCTGACCAATTCCTTGTAGATGTTCTGCATGGTAGGAACATAATAATTTACAAGGCAATGTTTGTATCTCAGGGTATCCAATGAACAGTGCCAGCTGAGGCCAAGAGTGGATTCAGGGTTGTCTATTCAGTCGTGAGTGAACCAGAGTTCCAGATTGTCTGATCAGGCTTCTTGGGGTAGGTGACTGATGACCTTCAGCTACTGCTGGCCCACGGTTGGAGTTCAAATCCACCAGAGGCTAGAATCTCCCTTAGCTTATCTATTATGGTTCTGGCTTGGTCAGAGGAGGAGAGGCTTTGCAGACAATTGACATACTGTAGAAGCATCTCTTGATGTAAAACCTGACATCTTCCTCTGGCTGGCTGTGACTGATTACATGGTGCTGCATGGCATAGGTGGCACAGAATGGACTGCATGTCGTACCAAAAGGCCTGCCAAAGACCTGCCACTCAAACACAATGGAATTTGGTCTCTTTCTATGCCTTGCCAGACAAATCTCAGAACAGGATGATCTTCAGGGAGCAGGCAGACCTGGTGGAACATGGCTTTCACGTCACCACTTATGGCTACACTATGCTCTTAGAATCATAACAGCACTCCCAGGAGTAAGGGTCCTAAGGTGGGTCCAGGTAACAGCCCCTCATTTAGATTCAGACCTCGGTACTGGTAAGAACAGTTAAACACAAAGCACTTCTTATTATTGTGGGTCACCATGTGGTGTGGACTATAGGCTACCACGATTCCACTGACTGTGTCACCTCATGTAATTTCAGCTTCTTAACGACTATGGCCTGAGTTCTGAATTTCAGCATTGTTTGACTTGGCTTGCTCTGGGTCTTTAGCAAGGCACCAGTCTCTGTTCCGGAGGCTAGGCAGTACCATTTCCTTTGTGGCTTGGAAAAGGGGCATATCTTTGTGCCTAAGCAGCGGGGTGGCATAACATAAGACTGTCTGTCCACTTTAACACAGGTGGTCTTTGATTCAAGCATATTAACAGCCTCTTGGTCTTGTCATGACCTGGTGACCTCTTTCTCATTCCTGAAGGGAAGTACATCTACTTGCCACAGTTTCTCGACGCTCTTGATGAGCTCTGCCACATTGGGAATGGTTGAGTATATACAATAAACACTGCTGTGGCCAAATGGACTGCTCAACAAGTCTAGTGGAGCCTTGTAACGTCCACCCTAATCATGTCTTCAGGGCTGCTGGGCTCCTGGGGGTCCTAACCTAACATGAGTAATCAAGTGAGGGTGATCTGCTTCAATGAGCAGCAAGGGCTGTGCCTGCTTGAATGCATGTATTGGGAGGCCCATGAGGTGCTTGTAACTTTTCTGCTCTGATTTGCCTTCTGCCTTTGGACAATTGTCAGTGATATCGGAAAACATGTCGGCGACTTAAAATCAGGGCTAAAATCATGCAGTGTGTTTTAACCTGACCAACATGTTATTGCCTTATTTCAGCTGCTCAATCAAATCCAATACTGCATCAAATACTGAAGTGTAAGGCTGTTCTTATGAAAGGGTGAACAAAACCATTATTACCCATCCTCTGTTACCCTCCTTAACCCAATATGCCTACACTGAAACTGGAACTGGACTGCTGACATAGTAAAACGAAAAACACACATTTTCAAGCCATCTACATTTTTATTCATTCATATATGCAACTTAACATTACATTCAGTTTTAGCTAACATAAAATGCACACTACTCAATTATCATTAAATATTCATAGCATTAGTACATACAAAAGAAACACAAATTAAAGGAGAACCTATCGATCTGTTAAACAATATTGGGTTATTTATAAATTAAAAATAATGAATATATTTTTGGAGAATGATGTTCTCTATTAATAATAATAATGATGATGATGATAATAATAATGAGTATGAAAAAATGAGTATGAAAAAAGAAAACTTTAGAATAGAAATACATGTTTGTAGCATGGTTTTGAAAAAACACCAACGCCTATGGATCTCAATTATTATTATGTAGCTACGCTAGCCAAGGAGCTAACTGCTTAGCAATAGCACTTTAATCATTGAAGTGGAATTAAAAAATGAAATAACTGAAGTTGTCAATAAGTTGGCATTTTTTTCTGCTACAATGTATGAAGAGTTGTATGTATAACCTGTATATAGTTTACGGTATACTGTAGGTATACTGTATACACTCTTTCTTTGATCTTTACGATATCTTTTAGATTTTTTGACAACTGTTAAAATAAAGGTTAAAAGGCAGTAGATCTGAGCATGTGGAAATATGTAAAATATTACAGAGTATGTAAAAGATTTGCTCTTCTCCAAAAAGTGATATGAATGTAAAATGTAAAGCTGATATTTACACAAATGTGAGTGAAAAAGTGGTATTTTATTTTTCACAGATGAATTGTTTCAAATTACGACACGAAGCATCAAACCATTTATCTGTCTCACCAAACTCATGACCCAGAGCAGCACAGTTCTCTCCAGCAGTGTCCTCCTCTTTCCAGTTATCAGGCTCATCTGGTCTCCCTGGAGCGCTATACCAGAACCTTCATAGAATAAAGACTGTAATTAGTTTATTAAACAATTTATTAATTTCATGGAACAATTTGTATATGCATTGCTTGAGCATAGCAGATCTTTGAAAAGAACAGTAAAATGAGTTTACAAACTGTATGAGTGAACACAGTTCTTACGTTACACCCGTCTCGTTTAAGGGCTGGTTGTTCACCCACATCCACTGTCCCTCAGTCTCCAAGTCATGCAAGCCAATCCAGTGTGTTTTTCTAATTTGAGAAACTACAAAATCCTAATGTAGAAAACAACATACATCATACATAGCTAATACCTTTAACCACTGCAAGTGGAATAGAGACCAATAATTACATTTTATTTGAAAGACTGGAAAGAGAAGCTCTACAATCCTACAAACCTGTTCAGTTTGGCTGGTTATAATCACCAGGTGGCCTCCTTTCTTCACACAATAATCTCGACTCTGTGCCCAGTTGAGTTCAACAGTGGTGAAGTAGTAACACTTTAAACCAAGAGACTTCCATCCTTTCTCACATTGTCCCTGGTTTTGATTTGCTTTTTTCCAGGATGAGATGAAGAAAAAATCAGTTAGGTAATCAGACAATAGAGAACATTTATGCATACTGTATATAGCATGGCTTTGCTTTGGCTATTTTTCTTCATATAGCTATAACATTATCATGAGTAATATATTCCACATGTTCTAGATGCATTAATATGATATTTTGCTATACCAAAATAAGCATAAAGATAGTACAAATATTTATATTTTTTTCCTCAAGATGTCCCAGTTTATCATGGTTAATGGCTACAATAATTAGAGAGAGAAAAAGTGCAGGGTTTTATTAGATGCATGAAACACCCAACAGCTTTGGTTCAACGATGCATTGATGGATTTCATGTGCATTACATTGTGTTTTTATGCTCTTAATATGCAGGAGTGAAAGATAGATAGGGAAACATAGAGCTGCTACAATTTATCAATTAATGTTCTATATTCATATTATACTATAGATGATTCTGTGTTATGCTCCTACAGAAATAATTACATTATATGTTTTACCTTTGTGTTGCTTTTTACTCTCAAGTTAACTCCCTCACTCACCAACAACTGCATTTCCCAGAACACACTACAGCCTACAAACATGGCTGCCCAAGATTACACACCCCTACAACCAAGGGGTGGACTGGCAATCTGGACTTTCTGGAGAAGCCCAGAACGGCCTGGCTGGTTCATCATCAATGAAAAAGTGTCAGATTAAGTGACATTGATGGGTGACAAAAGGGGGTGCCAGTGCAATCTTTTTTTGCTTATAATAAACTGAAATTGACGCAAAGGAAAGTGGGCTCATGATGGCAAGCAAGAAGTGTAAAGATAAAGGCAGTTGGTAGAAGCTAAAAGAAGAAAAAAGTGAAGTCCTTAGATACCGATGCTACAAAATGCAAAAAAAATAAAGGAGATGTTTGGCTGTGGTGCTGCAGGCAGCAATGCAACTGCAGGCATCAATACCCCTAATATTGAGCCTGATGAGGGAGAGAGAGCAGCAGTTGCTCCTGAGCCAGTGGTTCTGGTGAGTCACTTGTCAGGACAGTTACATCAGGTTACCTTTGCCTTCCTCTCTCATTATAGCAGTGGTGGGCCATCAGGGCCATCAAGGCCTTCTCTGCTGGCCTAAACAGCAGTGATCTGAATCACTGACTTGCATTTTAATATATTTAATAGATTTTTCCATGAATGTGTATTAAATTATTCCCTAAATTATTCCCTAACATAGGCTGTAATTCTCCCCAAGGTTGAGATAACATCACACAAACAATTTTGTTTGAAAATAAACCTAAACAATGTGTTTGCTTTCCATAACATTGAAAATGTTATAAGATTAGGCTATAGAAGAATATATAGTAATACATATAATATCTGAAATGATTGCTCTCAATATTTCCAAAGTCCAAAGTCAGACAGTCACATGCTCGAGAAATGTTTCTCTTACCATTCTTAACAAAAACTAAAAATTTGTCTCTGCAGAGAGTATTCAATAGTAAAGATGGCACCAATCATATACTGTGAGGAGAATCATACATTGTATTGTTCAGTGTGTTTAACATTTGCCAAGCCAAATGAAAGTAGTCCCTTCATAAGTGGGATGCAGGACTGGAAGCATATCAGCCAAAGAGTAGAGGACCATGAAAGGAGCAACATTTACGGAGTTTGTGCAGAAGCCTATTTTTAAGAGCATCAAAAGCTGATATAGCCAGTTTGCTACATGGTCCCCAAATAGCATCCTACAGAGATATACAGAAGAGACGGCAGGTGTTTGAACATGTTGTTGATATAGTGAAGCTTATTGGCAAGAGAGGACTTACTGTAGCTACAGAGGGACACAGTCTGAAGCTGCTTACACCCTGGAGGACAACAGCATTGATCATGGGAACTTTTTAGAGTTGTTCGTTTTACTTGGAAAATATGATGTGTGCATGAAGGAACATCTCACAGAGTGCATAGAGAAAAATAAGAAGATGCATCAGACACAAAACAAAGTTCAAAGATCTCTTCTGACATTTTTGTCAAAAACAACAGTCAACAAGGTTATTTCTACAGTGCAGCAGCTTATTCAGGAAACCATTGCGAAAGAAGTTACTGAAGCTGGGATGTATTCTGTGCAGATTGACACAATCCAAGACATTACATCTCATGAGCAGTGCTCTATTGTTCATCAAAGACACAGTCCAGAAAAGGCAATTTGCAATGGTGAAGTGTGAAGCATCCAATGGGCAATATTTTGTTCAGATGCTCACAAATGTGATGGAAAAATCCAATTTGGAAATCAGTAACTACATCAGTAATGCCACCGATGGTGCATCAAATATGCAAGGCAAATACAGAGGTTTTTCCAACTTGCTGTCTTCCAAAGCACCAAATCAAGTGCATGTGTGGTGTTATGCACATGTCCTAAACGTAGTTCTGGCTGACACAACAGAAGTGGCCATTTCCAGTTGGTCCCTCTTCTCATTAGTTAATGATATTGCCATCTTCTTTTGTGACTCATACCAAAGGATGAATGTGTAGGAGCAGGGAAGTCGGCACAAGCGCCTTTTCATTATTGGAGAAATATGCTGCACTGAAGAGGATCTTTGGGTCCTTGGTGTGTCTAAACTGATGTGCTGAAGACACTGAAAACCCTTAAAGGCCAGTGAAATCACAAAACAACAATGTGTCAAAGCAGAGTGCTTTTAGAGGCTTTAATGAGGTATGAGACAATTTTGATCAGCTTTTCCTCAGAATTTTTGAAGTCACAACACCACTGTCAAAATACTTACAGACGAATGGTATTGACATCTTATCTGCTCACCGAATGGTTCTAAGCACTCAAGATGCTCTAAAGAACATTAATAGAGATTTTGCGTCTGTGAAGATAGCTACAGATAATTTTGTTAAGTGGGCAAATGCAGAACTCATGTCTGAAGAGGAATGTGAACTTGAAGAGGAGGAAACACTTGCAGAGAAATGCAAAAGAAAGAAGAAGCCTGGTGAAATGGCAAGTAATGAGAGCTTTATAGATGCAAACAATGCTTATGAAGCCAAGGTACATAACCAGATCATAAACACAGCCACAGAGAGCATCCATTGATGCTTTTTAACTCATGGTTTCCTCTATGCAGACTTGGCTATCCTGGATTTTCTTCATCAGGCTTGCCTGATTCTGCACTGAACTGTGTAAATGCTTGCTCAAATTTGACAACAGGGCAACTCTTGACCATTTGCAAAATGAGTTAAAGTGCCTTGCAGTCCAGTGGCCAAGACTTCTGTACTTGAAGAGTACAAGGTCAGGACAGCAGAGGATAATTCTGGTGAATGGGAGGAGGGAGAAATACAAAATAGCACCTGCAAGGCCTGTAAAAACTCTCCAACCTGTAGCTATCAGCTCCTCACAAGGTACAACCTCCTGACTGATACCTATCACAAAATTGGAATGACATACACATTTCTGCTGACTCTGGTAGCTTGTGAGAGACGTTTGTCCATCTTAAAATTCATCAATAATTGCCTTAAGAGCGCTAATTCCCAGGAACACTTGTAAGCATTTATGCTCATGGCCACAGAGAAAGACATTCTCATTTTCCTTGACAGTGAAACTGTCATAGACCGAGTTGCTGAGAAAAGTGACCTGTTGAAGAGGCTTTTAATTCCACCAAACCTTAAATGCAGACACACAGAAACACAGATGGCATAGACACACACACACACACACACACACACACTTATGAATACTCAAATTGTAGAATAGTTCTGTTGTTTCAGGTTTCTAGATTCTAGGCTTATGTATATCATTATGTCAAATATACATTTTTGTTTTCTGCTCTTTTTATGTAGATTTCAAGTATTTTCATTCATTTTTTTTCATTGTCCGTAACGCTTATCCGATCTATCCTCGGGTCATGAGGAGCCTGTGCCTATCTCAGGTGTCATCGGGCATCAAGACAGGATAAACTTTAGACAGAGTGCCAACCCATCACAGGGCACACACACACACACACACACTCATTCACTCACGCAATCACACACTAAAGGGCAATGTAGAGACTCCATATTTTAATTCATACAGTAATAAAATTATTTCAGTCATCATGGGTTTTGTGATGTTATTTGCCATTAATGTGATACATTGACTGCTGTATTGTGAGATAGTAGCAGCTGTTTGTAGTTGTGGTGGGACCTATTTGTGAGAAAATCCAGGGCTGTTTTTTACTCCCTGCCTACAATCACAGACCTCACACTGACAGTCACCAACTTTTGATGGTTGCTAATTGCCTGACTTCTACCTATTCTTGGATTACATTTCTGGACACTGTTTCAGATTTGTCTACCAATTCATTCTGTATTTGCATCTGTTTTAGCAATCCTTAACTGACAATTACCTATTGAAGATTTTTCTAATGCCTTGTTGTTATTGCTATAATAAATGAATTATATAACTTGGACCAAAATGTTATTACAAGTTAATTTGACATCATATAATGTATTTAGTCAAATCAAATCAAATCAAGAAGCTTTTAATATTTTTAATATTACAATACAATAACTTCAACTGCTTGGATTTTTTTTCTGTTCTCACTGGCTGATGATGGATTTGACTACATTTAAAAAAAATCTATCTATCTATCTATCTATCTATCTATCTATCTATCTATCTATCTATCTATCTATCTATCTATCTATCTATCTATCTATCTATCTATCTATCTATCTATCTATCTATCTATCTATCTATCTATGTCATGATGAGGGAATCTTACCACTGCATGCTGCCAGATCTTGCTGAACTTGCTGAAGCTCCACCTTCAGTGCTTCATGCAGTTTTTCAGTCTCTAAGGCAAAAAAGAATATTTTCTGATGCAAGTGTTTTTAGATGATAAGAATAAACCAGAAAAAAATAATAGTGTCAATTACAAGAATTACTATTAGAAAATAAGAAGCAGAACACTGTCGAGTTTTTAATCCACATATACAATGCAAACTATTAAAGGAAAAAGGAACCTCTGAGAACCGCTTACCCTTGGCTTTGTGTTCATGGGTCATCAATGTTGCAGTAACATTAGCATATTGCTCACTTAATATGTCATATGAGACCACTTTATTATGATCTGTTGAAGAAGAATACCCTGGGTTAAATTTCTAACTGCATTTATAATAGATAAAGTAAAGAAATGTATGTTTTTCATGCTAGGATGAATTTGGCTCACATGATGTATTAAATGAAACACTTTATTGTGTTTTTTTGACAAGAAAAAGAATTTAAAAATGATAAACGCAATACTTACAAAGAATCCCTACAGCACAGAGTGCTAATAAAGCACTAAGTATTAGGATGAGACCAACAGCAGATGTCAAGATCTTTCCTGGTTTCTTCTTGTCTTTCAGTTCAGTGTAAGCAGAAATATCTGTGAGAAAAACTTTAGTTATTTCATACATCTTTTTCCTATAGATAAAGTCAGTTTCTGACTCGAGGCCTGCAGACCTGTTGCCCTGCACAGCTTCAGGATTGTCCCAACCGCCAAGGCTTAAAACTAGCTGATATTTCACAACTGATTTGTAGGGTATTGATTACTACAATTAAACATGTATGTAACATTAATGGAATATTACATAAATCAGTTTTCTGTTTTGGGAATGTGTTCAGAGTATTACTTCATAATACAAAAAAAGAGATGTAAAGACTTTTATACTATTTCCATCATACATCATATATTTATAATAATATTATATTACATATAATAATAATATTTATTTATTATAGGATAATAGGAATACAAATAATAGGCATATTATCTTATGAGTTTTCTGTTATGATTTTGACTTCAAGCTTGTTTTTCCCCTCTCCGACTTAATGTTTGCATAAATTATTCTCTTTATATATTAATCACTGTACGTATGGTATCACTCATTTACCAGCAATGTGGCTGCCATTTCTCTGGGAGGTAGGTTCATTTTCTCTGTTTTTCTGTGTTATGGAATTAGGGAAGTGAAAACTATTTTTTTTTTACTTCCCTAACTCCATAACTCCTAACTCTTCTTGGGAAGGAAGATATAAAATAAAATATATTAGAACTATTTAAAATGTATTATTTTACCTTTGCTCCACCCTGAAGTCCCAGTTAGACAGATTTGTAGATGCATTTGCCTGTTTTACAATATACCAGTCGTTTTTTTTCTGCCCTTTTGTGTGTCTGTCGTTCGTTCTACCATCATAAAGATATAATTTCTTTGAATCCCGAGCTATATTAAACTTTTTTTTAAAAAAATCGCCTGGAATCAGGTCATTTTAACTTACTAATAAAAAGCTGGTTACTTGAGCTGTGCGACCTAACCCTAGACTGAGTCGAAACACTCTAAAGGAAAGAAGAACGGAAGGAAGGAAGGAAGGAAGGAAGGAAGGAAAGAACAAAAAAAAAACAAACGAATTTTCTCGTTATTTGGTGGAGATTATTTGTAAAAAATTCATAAACGTTATTTGGTTGATTTAAACATTATCAAAGATAACCATCAAAAATGTATTTTTATATTTTTAAATGTATAAACATTTCATATATCTACCTGATAGAGAATGATAAATTTCACTAGTGTCCATTTTGCCCAGTTCAAAACTCATATCTTCATAGATGGCTTGCACTTCTGAACCTTACTATAGCTTCACAACACATGAAATGAGTGACTTCTGCTTGCTAGTATGAAGTCAATTTAAGTCATTCGTGTTGTTTTTTTCTTCCTGAAATTGCTGATGCTGCACCTTCAGTTCGTCATTCGGTTTTTACGGAATAAATTCAGAATAATTTTAGATGAGGATGGAGTACACCAGAAAAGAGGGCAGTTACAGAAAATACGAAGCACAAAACTCAAATATTGTATTTTATTGTTATCTAGATCCTGGTGTTACTCGACAATACACTGACAGCAACTGAAAAGGGAATAAGTTGAATGTTATAAAAAAATAGCTTGTAGACATTAAAACAAATAAAGATCACTTTACGGACCCTGTAATTTTAGTCAACCCTGTAAGTGCGTTCATTTAAAAAGGTTACATTAAACTATTTGTTTTGTTTTGTTTTTAAAGTGATTTTAAAATTTATTAAACAAATGAAAAAAAAAAAAAACAGTCACACATTTATAGAATAACAAAACAAGCAAACACAATATTATATTAGATTAGTAATATATAATATATAATATAAGATAGTAAACTTGAATGCGATCATTAAATATATCGGATATGTTGTGTGATATTAAAGCTTGCACTGCGATTTAGATTTTTAAATGAAAAAAAAAAATCCCCTCTCCTGGTGAACTGTAGTAGATTGTCACCACTTATATAAATACTAGGTGGAACCCAGCAAGTTTACATGGGATTGGAGACAGAATGATAAGTGAACTCTGAGTTTGCTTTTGATCAGCCCTCCCAAACCCCTACCCTCCACAAGAAAAGCTTAATTGAAAGGCGCCACATGCTGTCTGCCTGTCTGCCTGTCTGTCTGTCTGTCTGTCTGTCTGCCTGTCTGTCTAAGTTTCAAATTCTGAGTACTTTATTGGCATAATTGTTAGTCTTTAGTATTGCCAAGGTATCTTAAAATAAATTAAAATAGAATAAAATAAAACAGTGACAAATTTAAAATTGCCCATATAGAGCAAAATAACAATAAATCTGGGTAAAGTGAGGGCAAAATAATATAAATTCTATATTGCAGAATGTCCAAAATTCAGATGTGCATCATTACTAGCATCTAGTGGTCAATCTTTTAAAAAATGAACAGCTGCAGTGATGTTCAGGTTAAAGAGTCATGTGCTGTTTTAACCTGACCAACACGTTATTGCCTTATTGCAGCTGATCATTCAAATCCAATTCTGCATCAAATACTGCAGTATAAGGATCTTCTTATGAATGTGTGAACAAAATGTGTCTTATTACCCATCCTCTGTTACCCTCCTTATCCCAATATGCCTAGACTGGAACTGGAATGCAGACATAGTAAAACAAAAAAATACACATTATATTTTCAAGGCAATTGAATGTTTATTATTTCATAAATGTTTCTTAATGGCTATTCAAAGCAACCTAAAATCACATCCAGTTTTAGCTAACATAAAATCCATACTACTCAATTATCAGTAAGTATTCATAGCATTAATACATACAGATGAATGACAAATTGCTCTGTTTAGCTATATTGATTGTTAATTATACATTAAAAAGAGGGACTGTATTTTGGAAGAACGGTGTTCATCAACTTAAATAATAATACAAATCAATATGAAATCAGAAAATTTTAGAATAGACAAACGTGACATAGATCTAAGCACGTGGAACACCTTTAGCGCCCGTGCTTGTTAACATAAAAACACTACCCTTAATTGCAGCAACAACTCAGATTCATGTCACATGAAATGGCCTTGTGTAAAATAATACAGAGTATGTAAAAGATTCACTGTAGTCCAAAAAGTGGTTACCATGCATGTAAATGTAAAGCTGCTATTTATACAAACGTGAGTGAAAGATCAGTATTTTATTTTTCACAGATGAATTGTTTCTGCTTACGACAAGAAGCATCAAACCATTTATTTGGGCTACTGCCATCATTCAAGATTCAAGATTCAAGAAGCTTTTATTGTCATTTCAACCACATACAGCTGGCGCAGTACATAGTGAAATGAAACAACGTTTCTCCAGGACCTGGTGCTACATAAACATACAACTACTAGTACAATACAAAACAACAAACAACACCACAGAGCTAGGACAGAAGTTTGTCTTAGCCACGTAAAGTGCACAGTGTGCAGCTAGGTGCAAACAGAGCATAGACAAGACAGTGCAAAAAAGACAATAAATACAATAAAGACAACACAAAAGAACACAGGACACTTAGCGCTGAAAGGAAATAAAAGAACGTGTACTGGAATGTAAGTGAAATAAAATAGATAAAGTGAAATGATGTAGAAAAAAAGTATTGTGCAAAAATATTGTGCAAAAATACACAGCAGCGGTTGAGGTAATGCAAATAGAAATAAACATAAGTATAACTATAGCAGCGGATGACAGGTAGAGGTAGTGCAGTAAGTAATGAACAGTATAAATTATGTGTGTGTGTGTGTGCGTCCACACAGTCAAGAGAGAGTGTGTGTATCTGTGTGTGAGAGAGACAGAGAGTTAGTATACAGTTCAGTCCTGAGTGAGAGTGTGTGTGTGTGTGAGAGAGTGTAGAACAGTTCAGTCCTGAGTGAGAGTGTGTGTGAGAGTGTAGAACAGTTCAGTCCTGAGTGAGAGTGTGTGTGAGAGTGTAGAACAGTTCAGTCCTGAGTGAGAGTGTGTGTGAGAGTGTAGAACAGTTCAGTCCCGGGTGTTGAGGAGCCTAATGGCTTGAGGAAAGAAACTGTTACACAGTCTGGTTGTGAGGGCCCGAATGCTCCGGTACCTCTTTCCAGATGGCAGGAGGGTGAAGAGTGTGTGTGAGGGGTGTGTGGGGTCAGCCACAATGCTGATGGCTTTGCGGATGCAGCGTGCGGTGTAAATGTCTGTGATAGAGGGGAGAGAGACTCCGATGATCTTCTCAGCTGTCCTCACTATCCGCTGAAGGGTCTTGCGATCTGAGACGGTGCAGTTCCCAAACCAGGCAGTGATGCAGCTGCTCAGGACACTCTCGATGGTCCCTCTGTAGAACACATTCAGGATGGGGGAAGGGATATGGGCTTTCCTCAGCCTCCTCAGGAAGTAGAGGCGCTGCTGGGCTTTCTTGGTGATGGAGCTGGTGTTGAGTGACCAGGTGAAGTTCTCCGCCAGATGGACACCAAGGAATTTGATGCTCTTGACGATCTCCACAGAGGAGCCATCGATGAACAGCGGAGAATGGTCACACTGTGCTCTCCTGAAGTCAACAACCATCTCTTTAGTCTTGTCGACGTTCAGGGAGAGGTTGTTGGCTCTGCACCAGGCTGTTAGATGTTGCACCTCCTCTCTGTATGCTGACTCGTCGTTCTTGCTGATGAGACCCACCACGGTCGTGTCATCAGCGAACTTGACGATGTGGTTGGAGCTGTGCATTGCTGCACAGTCGTGAGTCAGCAGAGTGAACAGCAATGGACTGAGCACACAGCCCTGAGGTGCTCCAGTGCTCAGTGTGGTGGTGCTGGAGATACTGCTCCCGATCCGGACTGACTGAGGTCTCCCAGTCAGGAAATCCAGGATCCAGTTGCAGAGAGAGGTGTTCCCCAGAGCAGCACAGTTCTCTCCAGCAGGGTCCTCCACTTTCCAGTTATCAGGCTCATCTGGTCTCCCTGGAGCACTATACCAGTACCTTTATAAATTAAAAAAAGTACATGGTTGTGCATTGCTGGAGCAATGTAGATATTTAAAAGGAAAATAAAAACTGTAGTCTAAGTGAATACGGTTCTTACGTTACACGCGTCTCGTTTAAGGTCTTGTTGTTCACCCACATCCACTGTCCCTCAGTCTCCAAGTCATTCAAGCCAATCCAGTGTGTTTCTCTGATTTGTGAAACTACAAAATTCTATTGTAGACAAAATCACACATAGCTTACAGCTGTAACCAACACAAGTGGAATAAAGGCCAATAATTACATTTTATCTGAAAAACTGGAAAGAGAAGCTCTACTTGCTCTACTCGCCTGTTCAGGTTGGTTGGTTATAATGACCAGGTGGCCTCCTTTCTCCACACAGTAATCTTGACTCTGTGTCCAGTTCAATTTATCAGTGGAGAAGTAGTAACACTTTAAACCAAGAGACTTCCATCCTTCCTCACAAAGTGCACAGGTTTGTTTTGCTTTTCCAAGAACAGTTAAACACACACACACACACACACACACAGTAGTGTTATGTGAAACATCCTGTTTCCACTTAAAACATACTGTCAGGAGCTACTAGGACAGTTCCCTACCAGACCACAAGAGGGGGTGATTGCAGGTGTTTAATCATAGCCTTGCTTTTTGTTTGTGTATTCCTCACGTGTGTTGTGTCATGCCCTTCCTATTGTTCCGCTTTCAAGCCATGTCCCATTTACCCTAATGTTTTGTCCTATATACACCAGCCCTTTTATATCTGTCTTATGCCACACATTGTTTTGTGTATGTGAGGTACGATGTGATGCCATTGTAACTCCAGGTATCCATGTAGCAGTCATGTTTTCATAACCCACGTACCCATGATCAAGTCATGTTGTGTTTTGTTTTATGCTAATAACCGTGCCCGGTTTTTAACCCACGTGTGGGTCTGATGCTGTGTAATGAGGGCGATAGAAACAATCAATGACATCCGGGTCGAGCCCCGCGTCATGTGGCATCTCCCTTCTGTTACACATACTCAATACACTAAATAGTTTCATACATGAGTTTATAATAATAATAATATTAATAATAGTAATAATAATAATAATGTTCCATTCATATAGCACCTTCCTAACATGCAAGATCACACACATGCATTAAGACTTAAAACAACTACTTCCATGCCCCCTGTGGGTGCACTAACAGGACAAGGCCTTACCACTGCATGCAGAGAGACGTTCATGAACTTGCTGATATTTCGCCTTCAACATTTCTTTCAGTTGTTTTGTTTCTAAAACAAAACAAAAATATTTTGATGCAAAAGTTTTTTTTTTCTTTTGATGGGAGTAAACAAAACGGATAAACTTACTACTGCATGCAGAGACAAACTCATGATGCTTCATCTTCAGTTCTTCATACAATCTTTCTGTCTCTAAAACAAAAGAGAAGTGCTGCTGATGCAAAATGACTTTTTGAAGGATTCAAGTAAACCAGTCTAAAAGACTAGACTTCTGATACTTTACCCTTTTTATTCAATATCATATGTGATGTGTCTGATCTTAAAGAAGTTAATGAGCATAGTTCAATCACACTCAAAATTCTGATTCTTTCTTAAACTGTAACACCCACAATATAACACTAGGTGGCGTATATTTAGCTTGTAAAGCTGATTCTATTTTTATTAAAGACTTAATAAAGATTTTGTAAAGATTTATTATTTAAGTGTAGCTATTTTTTTTATTATATTTTAATATCACAGACATTCAAATCGTTTTTTATACCATGTCAAAGTCAAAGTCAAAGTCAAAGAAGCTTTATTGTCACTTGAACCATATATACCTGATGCAGTACACAGTGAAATGAAACAACGTTCCTCCTAGACCAAAGGTGCTACACATAACAAAGGCAAAGTACAGTGACGCAGACAAACATAGAACTAAATATAGAGATAAAGTTAAACTATACTTAAAGTGCAATCTTTAGTAAAAACTAGACATACAACAGAAGTGCACAGGATGACAAGACAGTGCAGACAAACAACATACAGTATAGACCAACTCTGTGCAAAAGAATAGTGTTGACAGTGAATGCAAATATTAAATTTAACATGTAAACAGGATCAATATAAAGTGTAATGTAAAGTGACATATGCATGTAAAAAGGACAATTTTTGTTTTGTGTGTGTGTCCAGCACAATATAGTTCTCTGTTGAGAGCAGTTCTCAGTTGTGTGAGTGTGTCTGTGTCCAGCACAGTTCAGTTCTCGTTGGGAACACAGTTCTCAGTTTTTGTGCGTGTGTGTGTGTGTGTGTGTGTGTCCGTGTCCAGCACAGTTCAGTTTCTCTGCTGAGATCAGATCTCGGTTGTGTGTGTGTGTGTGTGTTTGTGTGTGTGTCCAGCTCAGTTCAGTTCTTTGTTGAGATCAGATCTCGGTTGTGTGTGTGTGTGTGTTTGTGTGTGTGTCCAGCTCAGTTCAGTTCTTTGTTGAGATCAGATCTCGGTTGTGTGTGTGTGTGTGTGTTTGTGTGTGTGTCCAGCTCAGTTCAGTTCTTTGTTGAGATCAGATCTCGGTTGTGTGTGTGTGTGTGTGTGTGTTTGTGTGTGTGTCCAGCTCAGTTCAGTTCTCTGTTGAGATCAGATCTTGGTTGTGTGTGTGTGTGTGTGTTTGTGTCCAGCTCAGTTCAGTTCTTTGTTGAGATCAGATCTCGGTTGTGTGTGTGTGTTTGTGTGTGTGTCCAGCTCAGTTCAGTTCTTTGTTGAGATCAGATCTCGGTTGTGTGTGTGTGTGTGTGTTTGTGTGTGTGTCCAGCTCAGTTCAGTTCTCTGTTGAGATCAGATCTTGGTTGTGTGTGTGTGTGTGTGTTTGTGTGTGTGTCCAGCTCAGTTCAGTTCTTTGTTGAGATCAGATCTTGGTTGTGTGTGTGTGTGTGTTTGTGTGTGTGTCCAGCTCAGTTCAGTTCTTTGTTGAGATCAGATCTCGGTTGTGTGTGTGTGTGTGTGTGTCCGTGTGTGTGTGTCCTTGTCCAGCTCAGTTCAGTTATCTGTTGAGATACCTGATTGCCTGAGGGAAGAAGCTATTCAACATGTTGTACTGTGTTTAATTGTGTATGTGACAAATGAAATTTGAAGTTGCTAAAACACGTATAGAGAATTTTGTATCAAGCTGAAGACCAACAGCAAGCTGCTGAAGCAAACAGGAAAACCTCAGAAACACCTTACCAGTGGCTTTGTATTTTAGCCCCATCAGTTTGGCTGTAGCATTGTCATGTCTCTCCCTTAATATCTCAGTGGAAACAACTTTACTGTGATCTGTTGAACAGGAACACCAGGGCTAAAGTTACACAGATGAATAAAAACGTTTCTAGGAGCCAAGCACCGAAGTTACATAAACATTCTATTGTAATGTATTATATGTTTCTAGTCTAAATGGGAGGTAAAAGCAATACTTCTCACTTAACCATCAAACTTTTTTATTTATTGTAATTTGCTGAAGATACTAAGCAATACTCACACAAGATCCCTACAGCACAGAGTGATGCTAAAGCTCCAAGCAGTAGAAGACCAAGAGCAAATATGACCACTTTGCAACCAGATGAAGCTAAATATTAAACATAAAATTTGTTATCCATTTATTAAACATATTTTAGCTAATAAGCTATATAAGTAGAAGTAAGAAAGTCAGTATAAAGATCAAGGAAACACATACCTGTGCATGTTTTGGTCTTTGGATGCAGCTGCTGTGTGTTCACATAGACATCATCCACTGCTTGTGGTCCTAACAGTTTAAAATTCCTTGTAATTTATGATGCCTGATCACATATATTTTATACAAATAAAATATAGCAGTTGCAGATGTCTTCCCATTTCTTATTCCGTACATTACAATCTTAACCTGAACTCTATGATACCAGGAACTGTTATAGTTAGAACTTTTTTAAAATGTATTATTTTAGCCTTTGACTGTCCTGAAGTTGTTGTGAAGGTTGTAGTACAGCTGTGTATGTAGACTTGACTGTCTTACAATATACCAACACTTTTTTGTGGAAAACTTTTGTTTGTCCATTATTCCTGGTCCCATTCTAAAGACATCATACCTTGAATCCTGATTTGGTTACTCTGTGCGGCCTTAGTAAGCATGTAAGTAGGTAAATAAGTAAATAAGTATATAAGAATGAAAGAAACTATTAAAAACTTCTGGCAGGTTCTACCACATTTACACAGGACATCTGGAGATAATCAGTGTAATGATATTCCATCCTGCATATTCACATAAACATCATCCTCTGTGTCTGATTATTATAGTTTTCATCATTTAGAGCCGCTGTTCAGATTTCTGTCTGTTGGAGAATTACATTTTTAACTACCATCTATTTAGAAAGACTGTCATCTGTAATATAAGTGATTTTTTTTGTTGTCATTTCCCAATCTCACTAGTGCTTCTAAGTAGCAGTAGATAATCATCAAACAAATACATACCTGAGCATTTTTTTAGCTTTGGGTGGCAGTCTTCCATATTCACATAAATATCGTCCTCTGTTTCTGATAATGAGCAGTAAAAACCAGGTCATTTACATTATTTGTTCATGTAAATGATATGAAACTGCATGTATTTAAATATTTTCAAAGCATAAACATTTCAGATATCTACCTTTTGGGGAATGATAGTTTTCCCTACTGTCCATTTTGTCCAGTTCAAAATCTTCATAGACGGCTTGCATTTCCAAACTATTTTATTGCTTCACAACACTTGAAATGAGTGACTGGCTTGCTAGCATGAAATAAATTCTCTAGGTCTCTAGGTCTCACCTTCAGTTCACACTAGCAAGCAGAAGTCATTTGTGTTAGTTTCTTCTTCCTGAACTTGCTGATGCTGCACCATCTCTAAAGCAAAAGAGAAGAATTTCTGATTTTAAAAAAAGGGAGGTTGTAGATGATGATAATAAATCAGAAAATAAAGAGTGGTAGTTACAAAAAATAAGAAGCACAAAACGTTTTAATAAAAATACACATTACAGCCACTGCAAACTATTAATGGAAACAGGAAGCTCTTGAAACCACTTAACCCTTGGCTTTGTGTTCTCAGGTCATCACTGTTGCAGTGACATTAGCATTCTGCTCACTTAATATCTCATATGAGGCCACTTTATTGTGATCTGTTGAAGAAGAATAGTCAGGGTTAAATTCATTTACAGAGAAATAAATTATGTAAAGAAATTATTTTTTTCATTCTAAGATGACAGCTCCAATCGGCTTTGAATAAAGAATAAATAAGTGTACTCTTATAGGAAAGTCTTCAGGGTAGAAGACACTGTGTTCTATTTCCAGAGCTTAGTCGATAATAGAAAAAGACATCAACTGGGGAATAGGTTTTGAATGTTGTAAAAAATACATTGCAGATGTTAAAATAAATAAAGACCACTTTACAGACCCTGTAAGTTTTGGTCACCTCATAATTTTACTGAAAACAGTGGGGGTAAGGCTAATTCACCGTAAGGCTAATTCCGATGCAACAGCCTCGACTGAATGAACAAGCATGGGGCAAAGAATACAAATCATAATGTAGTGTCAGAGGCCCGTTGCTCTCTCTCTCTCTCTCTCTCTCTCTCTCTCTCTCTCTATTGCAACCATCCCACTCCTCTATACTGTACACACTCTCTTTTTCTATAATTTTACAGATTTCATTGTCATTCTGCACAATACTTATTTTCTACAGTCAAACAAAAAAGCATTCATGTAAAAAAGATATATTAAGATTTTTTTTAAAAAATCTCCTGGAATCAAGTCTAATTTTAACTCTTTAACCACAATAACAGCATTTTAACCACAGTAATTAGCCACAATTAGCATAATATAATAAAAATCACGCAGTTACAGAATAAAGAAATATGCAAACCCAATATATATTAGATTAGTTTAATAATACTTGAATGAGATCATTAAATATATCATATGCAATATGTCTGATAGTGGATAGGTCCCACTGCTTCCATCTAGGATGCTTTTATAAAAGGTTTCCTAAAAATCTGACATTGCTTTCAGGTCCACGCAGCCCAGAGCCGTGTTACAGCAACTTTTTATCAGCTTAGACCGATGATGTTATATGTAACATTTAATGTACATATTTAATGTGCGTTTTTTTAATACACATATTTTAACATCTGCTTCACATTACAGTCTTAAATCTGTTATACCTGTAAATTTTGTAATAAACATTATTTATAATCAGAAAGGAAGTGAGATACTGATCTACTGTGCAATAACAGTGTCAGAGGCGTAGCTTCCAAATAATAAGAACTAGCTGTTACAGCCCCCAGTATTTATACCTTTTTACAACTCATGATATTTTGTGTGTCTCTATTGTGTTGTGTGTGTTTTTGTGCCATGTTTTGTGTACAGGTCTGGTTCCCAAATTTCCGGCCTGCCTTAACCTGCCTTGATCCTGTCTCCCCATGATGATGTCACTATTGGTGAGCATATTATATTTAAGGAACAAGAGGAGAAGTGATGATGATGAGGAGGAGGAGGAGGAGGAGGAGGAGGAGGGTTCAGGTAGAAGTGTTTTTTGTGGCTTTTGTTAGGATTGGTTGTTAGCTTGTGATTATTATAGAGTTTTGACTTGTGCATGTTTTCTTGACTCTGAGCTTGTTTTTCCCTTTTCTGACTTCTGTATAATCTAATCAATGTACATATTGTATTACTCAGTTTACTGTCAGTAGGGGTGTGGCTGCCATTTCTTTTGGAGGCGGGTTCCTTTTCTCTTTGTTTTTATGTATTAGGGAGATAGTAGTTTTACTGATATTTATTTGAAGAAGGAATCTCCAGAAATATTTTTTTTTGTTTATTATTTTAGCTTTGGCCCACCCTGAAGTCACACTGTAGTACAGTTTTGTATATACTTTTGCCTGGTTTACAATATACCAACACTTTTCTGTAGAAACCTTTTGTGTGTCTTTCATTTTTGGTCCCATTTTAAAGGAAAGTTGGTTACTGTATGTGGAATAACCCTAGACTGGGTCTTAACACCATGATCAACTGAAACACATGTAGGAGTATTTTATTTTGTAACATTGTTGGTGCTCTGAATTGATTTACAGTTTTGCAGAGAAGATGAGCAGATGGAAATTTTAACTAATGACATTTGAGATATAAGAAAGCTGTTTTCCCCCCAAACAAGTACACTTTTATTAATTGTTTATTCAAAGCAACTTAATGTCACATCTAAGCCATGTCCACACGTAGCTGGGTATTTTTTAAAACAAAGATTTTTCTACTTCGTTTTTTTTAATTCTGTCCACACAACCTACGTGTTAAAAAACATCTTTGTCCACATGAAAACGAAAACGCCCTGTTAAGTTCTGTCAGGAGCATGCCTAGCCAATCAGAAGCCTAGACAAAACATCAGTAGTTTATCCAGTAGTTTAACAACAATGGCGCGTCACAGGAAAGCGATGCCCTTGACATGTAAAAATTTTATTTTAGAATAACCGGGTCTCGTCCAAAACCGCCATTGCTCTCTGCAGGGTATGTGTTGTCGGAGTTTTGTATGCAGCAGCAGTGAGCTTCGTATTACATTCTGGCACCTCTGTTCATTAACGTAATGTGTGATTAACTGCATGTGTATGTGCACGCATGTAAAAAGTCCAGTAAGCAACGTTAACACTCACTAGTTTATGTAAGTCTGCTATTGCACAAAATATCTCCATGAACAAAGTTGAAGTCAAATCAAGGAGACAGACAATGATGTAAATTTGTCAAAGTCTCTGTTTACCCTGTCCACACAACACCACTGAGTTTTGGAAAATCCTCACTTTGGCAGGAGTTTTCCAAAAGCTCAGTTTTCAACGACCTCAAACTGCGTTTGTATGTGGACGAAAGGCCACATGTTTTTAAAAATACCCAGCTACGTGTGGACATGGCCCTAGTTTCAGCTAACATAAACTGTACACACTTTATCCTTCCAGTACAATTTGACAGAAAAGCTATATAACCATTATATAGCCATTATCTCTCATACTTCTTCTTCTAATGATCAGGTAATTAAGAAAAGCTAAAAAAAAAACATTTTATAATGTGGCTAAAGGGAAACCTAATGCATCCTGTAAAAGATTACCTTGTATATAAATTGTGTACATGGTTGTGTACAAGTTAAAACTTAAACCAAAGGTAAACTTGACTTCAGCTGTTTTATAATAGCAAATGTTCATAGACAACAACCAAAAATTGTCCTCTATTCTGAAAGACAAGCATTTGCAAGCAGAAGTGAAAAAAGAAATCTTTTACTTTTCACAGATGCACTGTTTTTTCTTACTACAAGACGCATCAAACCATTTATTTATGTTACCATTTTCATCCCCCAGAGCAGCACAGTTCTCTCCAGAAGGGTCCTGAATTTTCCAGTTATCAGGCTCATTTGGTCCCTCTGGAGCGCTGTACCAGAACCTTCATACATAAGACATAAAATCTGTAATGAGTTTGCTAAACAATAAATTCATTTTATACAAAAAATATTATATTTTGCTGGAGCTTTGTAGATCTTTAAAAAGGAACATGAAAATAAGTTCATAGACTGTGTGAATAAACACAGTTCTTACATTACACCCGTCTCCTTTAAGGGCTGGTTGTTGACCCACATCCACTGTCCCTCAGTCTCCAAGTCATTCAAGCCAATCCAGTGTGTTTCTCTGATTTGTGAAGCTACAAAATCCTAATGTAAAA
This sequence comes from Hemibagrus wyckioides, assembly GCF_019097595.1. Taxonomy (NCBI): domain Eukaryota; kingdom Metazoa; phylum Chordata; class Actinopteri; order Siluriformes; family Bagridae; genus Hemibagrus; species Hemibagrus wyckioides. The sequence goes on along the minus strand of NC_080721.1, from coordinate 10,820,299 downwards.
AACGACATACATCACACATAAATTACATCTGTAACCAATGCAAGTGGAACAGAGACCATTAATTAAATTTTATCTAATAAACTGAAAAGAGAAGAAGCTCTACACAAACCTGTTCAGTTTGGCTGGTTATTATGACCAGATGGCCTCCCGTCTCCACACAGTAATCTCGACTCTGTGTCCAGTTCAGTTTAAAACAGGAGAAGTAGTAATACTTTAAACCAAGAGACTTCCATCCTTTCTCACATTGTCCCTTGTTTTGATTTGCTTTTTTCCAAGATGGGATGAAGAAAAAATCAGCTATAAAATCAGACTATGGAGAACATGTATGCATACTATATATAGCATGGCATGGCTTTGGCTATTTTTGTTCATATAGCTATAACATTATCATAACTAATATATTCCAGACATTCATGATGCATTTAAATGATGTATTGCTATAACAAAATAAGTATAAAGTACAAGTATAAATGTACCACTTTATCATAGTTTGGTAATTTTGTATGGTACATGTTAAATAACAATAATCAGAGAGAGAAAAATAGCAGGGTTAAAATAGATGCATAAAACACCCTATAACTTGCGAAATTATTGATGGTTGCTAATTGCCTGACTTCTGCCTGTTCTTGGATTACATTTCTGGACACTGTTTTGGATTTCCTTGTTGCTATAATAAATGAATTATATAACTCGGACCAAAATGTTAATTAACAAAGCTAATTCATGCTAAAATCATTTCATTCAGTTAAAATCATGTAATGTATTTAGTTCAAGTGAAGAAGCTTTTTTTGGCTTTTTTCTATCTATCTATCTATCTATCTATCTATCTATCTATCTATCTATCTATCTATCTATCTATCTATCTATCTATCTATCTATCTATCATGATGAGGGAATCTTACCACTGCATGCTGCGAGATCTTCCTGAACTTGCTGAAGCTCCATCTTCAGTGTTTCATGCAGTTTTTCTATCTCTAAGGCAAAAGAGAATCATTTCTGATGATAAAGGAGTTTTTATATGATGAGAATGAACCAGAAATAAATAAAAAGGGCAATTACTAGAATTACTATTAGAAAATTAGAAGCAAAACACGGTTAAGTTTCCAACCCACATATAGTTAGCCACTGCTAACTATTAACAAAAACAGGAAGCTCTTAAAACCACTTACCTTTGGTTTTGTTTTCTTGCATCATCAATGTTGCAGTAACATTAGCATACTGCTCACTTAATATCTCATATGAGACTCCTTTATTGTGATCTGTTGAAGAAGAATACCCAGGATTAAATTTATAACTGCATTTATGATAGATTAAGAAATGTATGATTTCATGATGAGGATGAATTCATCTCACTTGATGAAAATGAATCTTCTCATTCCACTTGACATATCAAATGAGACACTTTATTGTGATTTGTTCAATAAGAAAAAGATGAAAATGATGAGTGAAATACTCACAAAGGATTCCTACAGCACAGAGTGCTGATAAAGCACCAAGTATTAAGATGAGAACAAAAGCAGATATTAAAATTTTTTCTGTTTTCTTCTTGTCTTTCAGCTCAGTGTGATCAGACATGTCTGTGAAAAAATGTTCAGTTATTTCATACATCTTTGTCCTATAGACAGATTCCTGACTCCAGGCCTGCAGACCCACTGCCCTGTACAATTTCAGGGTTTTCCTTTCTCCAAGCCCATGAGGCTTAAAACTAATGAATAATTCACAACTGATTAGTTGTTTTAGAAAACTCCAGGACGGGAAATATGAAACTCATTCACGTCTTCAAATGAAGCTAATCACATTACATAAACTGATAGCATGTAAAAACATGTAGAATATAAGCAAATGCGAGGAATCTTTTTTTTAAAAGATAATTTTTAAAAAATGTTTTACTTTCATTTCTAGACCTTTTTACAAAGTTCAAGCTTAAAATTTCATTCACTTTATTGCCAGATAATTTTAGAAAGACATTAAATAATCTTCCAGTGTAGAATAAAATTTTAAACTTGACATATGTTAAATATGTAAATACTAAATATGTAAATATGAAATACTGTTGTCTTATTTACTTTATAATACAGAAAATGAGAGGGAATGAATATTTATAGCTACTAGAATGTAAGTAATAATAGATATTATTTTTCTCCAGGTTATCTTCATATCAATTGAATGTAACAATAAATGAATAAAATTATAATTAGTATACATTTTATCAAAACGAGACATACCTGGATGCCAGTTCTGTGTATTTACATAAACATCCTCCTCTGTTCTTGGTCCTAATAATTTAAAATTCATTGTCATTTCATTTTATATTTTTAAAATATAAAAGTTACACATTTCTAGCTATAGGATAATTACCTTTTTTCCCCATTTCCTAACCTGTATTTCACACTAGTGTCTTAATCTGAACTCTGTGATAACAGAAAATGTTGTAGTTACCCCCACTACTTATAATCAGAAAGGAAGTGAAAGTGTGCTCTATGCTGTGCAATAGCAGCGTGATATGTGTTATATGTCATGTTATATACACCCTCAACAGAGTTCGTTGCCAGGTCATATGCAGTGGATTTTTGTAACTTTGTAATTTTACTTATTTCAAGTACTTATTTATAGAAATATCCACACAATGCCACAGTGATCTGCCAATGACATGATAATGTTATATATGTCAAGAATCATAGTCTTGGATCAGAAGCCTAGTGGTGGGATGTCGATGATCCAGGATGATGGGATGCACAGCAGCTGGGTCGAAGTCTTCAGATTGGCGCAATCTGCCACCAACCCTAATGAGTTCACATGTCTTATCCAGCTCTCAAGAGAGCATAAGTAGACGGCTATTTTGTTGGACTGTTTTCGCATTTTGCAGTAGGCTGAACTCTTCTGTGAAGCTATCCTGTTGGGCCCTTCTCAATATAAGAATCTCAGCTGTACTTTAATCATCAGCGCTAAGAGCTCCTCTGTTACCTGCCGCCCCATGAAGCTTTTGTACGGTTGCCTCTACAAGTTCCCTCCAAGTGGTGTACTGATGCACATCCGAAGACTTGTGAAGTTCTGAGTGACACTCATCCACTACTGTTGCTGGTGAGGTCAGCCATTTAGCTGGGCTTTGAAGAAGAAAGTGTGGCCCATGGCTCCACTGGTTCAGCTCAGCCAGCTCTTCTACCTTCTTAACTTTGGTGAGGTCATCTGCAAGATTTTCTGTTGAGTTAACATATCGCCATGAAAGTTGATCAGTGAGCTCCTGAATTTCTGCCACTCGAGTGCCAAAGAAAACCTTAAATTTGCAGGACTCGGAGTGTAACCAGGACAAGACCGTGGTTGAGTCGGTCCAGATGGTAGTTCAGCTGATTGGCAGGGTAAGCTCTCAATCCAGCAATCTACTGCATGCAGCACAGAGCTCCAGTCTGGTGTTACGTTCCCACACTGGGGCTCGTATCTAGGAGGGGTGCAGGAACAGTAACAGTAGTTGGTTGGTGCAGGAGTGTAGTGGAGATGGAACAAAATAGGTTGGAAGATGGCATTTTACTTTTATTGTACCACAACAACAAGACACCGGACACAAAAATAAAAAAAAAAAACAAACAAACAGGGGTCTAGACTCACAAGGTAAGAGAACATGGGCAGTCCCAAAGAAACGAATGTAAGAAAACTGAAGACTACCCTAGGCTGTATTTTAGCAGCTAGCCTATCTAATAGCAACAGTGCTTACCTAACTACACTGATATAAGCTAACCCAAAAATACAGGGGGTGGCACCTGCCCTATAACCTAGGGTGTCTAAACAGCCAGCACAACTACATGGTGGAATGTAGGTGCGTGCACATTCTTAGCTGTTCTCAAAACCACATGAGCTAGGAAAACACACAAGGATGACAAAGTTACCAGGGCTAGTAAGGTTTTCCCACAGGCTAGCACAATTAGCATAGTTAGCAAAGCTAACAAACAATATACTAACAGAGCTAAAGCCAGACTAGCAAAGAGTTAACAGGTATAATTAACAATGTAAGCAAATTAGCAAACTCTAAGCTAGCAGGACGAACACATTTATTCCAGAACCATACCACAACGATAAGGTAAATAGAGACACCATTACAAAGATAACAACCATTATCATCAAATGAGAACAAAAAAGCCACTGTTGTGGTGGTGTTACAGTCTGGGCAGGTGTGTCTACTCAATACAGAACTGCCCTACATCTTGTGAATGGTACAGTGACAAGCCAATACTACCTGAATAACATCATTAATCCAGTCATTGTGCCCCTGCATGAACAACACAGGCCTAATTTCATCTTCATGGACGACAATGCTCCTGCTCATCGAGGTCGCATCATTAGGGAACAGCTGCTGGAGGCTGGGGTACCTCAGATGGAGTGGCCTGCACTTTCTCCAGACCTGAATCCCATAGAAAACCTATGGGATCAGCTGAGTCGCCGTGTAGAGGCTCGTAACCCTGCACCCCAGAACCTCAATGACCTGAGGGCCGCCCTTCAAGAAGAATGGCATGCCTCAGCAGATGATGAGTTGACTCCTGAACATCATGAGACGTCGTTGTTAAGCTGTAATTGATGGTCAAGGGCACATGACAAATTAATGAGATATTGACATTTTTTGTTGTGGTATACCCACCACTGTTGTTGGCTTTTGTTTCAATAAATAGTTTGAGATGAGGAAATCACCATTGCATTTTTCTACTTAAATGCCCTACTTTCATGATATAATATCACTGTAGCGTTTTTACATTTTCAAATGTTTTACAAAAGCCAAATATCCTTAACTTTTTGTGAGTAGTGTACGTAGAGTGGAACCTCAGCATACAGATTTATTTCCCTTACCAATTTTGGCTTATGGATTGAAATTTTGTAAGAATTTTTGCATCAGCATACAAAGCATTTCTGACATACGAATGAACTGAACCAAACACTAGGTTGCACGTACGTCCGGGAGGCATTCAAAACTTGTTTGCATCAATGGAAAGCCAAGCGAAGCCAAGCGAAGCGAGTTTACGAATTTTACAAGGTTTTTTTTAAGTCAGCGGAAGCTGTTTAGTTAACCACATTAACCACAATAAAAGAAAAAAACAGTCACACATTTACAAAATAATGAAATAAGCAAACATCTTATTATATTACCTTTATATTAAACTTAAATAGGTTGTACATGATGTGTGTGATATTGAAGATAATTTAAATTGCACTCGAATTTGGTGAAACGTAGTAAACTGTCACAGCCTATATAAACACTGAGTGACAACAAGCACTCAGTAAAGTTCGTATGGCATTAGAGACAAGTGTTTATTCAATCCACTTAAAAAATCTGTTTAACATAAAGACTCCAGGTGCCTGTTCCTATTCCCGTCCTGGAAAATAGAATAAAAAGTCAGTTTATTTCTTTGCTTAATCACGAAACATTACAGGTCATATTATGCTTTTAAAAATAATTGCTTAGCATTAAGTTTGCTTTTAACTCATTAACCACAATGAAAAAAGTCAGTCATTTACAGAATAACAAAATAAGCAAACACAATATTCATTCATTCATTCATTGTCTATACCCGCTTATTTCTAGGATTCCTAGGGTCACGGGAGTCTGCTGGAGCCTATCCCAGCGCACATAGGGCGAAAGGCAGGGGTACACCCTGGACAGGTCGCCAGTCCATTGCAGGGCCACACATAGACGAACAACCACACACACTCACACTTATGGGCAATTTAGAATCACCGATCAACCTAATGTACATGTTCTTGGACTGTGGGAGGAAACCGGTGTACCCGGAGTAAACCCACACAGGCACGCGAGAACATGCAAACTCCACACAGAAAGGCCCCAGCCAAACAGAATATTATATAAAGTTAATAGTAAACTTGAGTGTGATCATTGTATATATCATACATGATGTGTGTGATATTAAAGAGGTTGATAAGCAAATTCAGTTGCACTTAAATTCTGATTTTTAAATTAAAAGAAAATCTCTGAAAACTGTCACAGCTTATATAAACACTATTGGCAACATGCACTAAGTAAAGTTCACATGGGATCGGAGACAAGCAGAGTGATAAGTGAGATTTGAGTTTGCGTTTATTCAGCTTTTTTCGTCCACCAAAAAAATGCTTAACAGAAACAGACTGTCAACGCGCGCTCCATCAAGTTCACACGCTGTCAGATCTGTCTCTCTTTATTGGCCTGATTGTTAGCAAACAATAATGCCAAAACATCAAGATAAAAAATGTAAGAAGCATTTAAAATAAAATAAAATAAAATAAAATAAAATAAAATAAAATGAAAAATAAAATAAAATAAAATAAAATAAAATAAAATAAAATAAAATAAAATAAAATAAAATAAAATACATTTTTAAGGTGCCAGCATATAGGACAAAAGTACTAAATCGGGGTAATTAACAAGTGGGGGCAATTATTTACATATACCGATAGGTTAAAAATCTGTGGTATGAGCTTAGAGAATTTTACAAAATAGCTTTATTTTAAATAATGTATGTCATGGGGTTCAAAAGGTTTTAGAATTTTGACAAAAGAATATTAAATATATATGCAGGATAAGTTGTGCAGGATTAGTGCCATCTAGTGGCCAATATTTTGAAAATGAACATCTGCAGTGATTTTCAGGTTAAAGAGTCATGTCTTAGCACTTGTTTAACCTGACTGACACATTATTGCCTTATTACAACTGCTCAGTCAAACCCAATACTACATTAAATACTGCAGTGTAAGGCTGTTCCTATTACTCATTATTATTACCCATCCTCTGTTACCCTGTTTAACCCAATATGCCTACACCGGAACTGGAATGGTGCGATAGTAAAACAAACAAAAAAAAACATTATATTATATTTTACATTATATTTTCAGGCCATCTAAATTTGTTATTAATTCAATGCAACTGAACATTACATCCAGTTTTAGCTAACATAAAATACACACTACTCAATTATCAGTAAATATTCATAGCATTAATACACAGCATGCAGCATGGTTTTGAAACAACACCAGTGTCTGTGGATCTCATTAATTATTACATAGCTAAGGAGCTAACTGCCTAGCAATAGCGCTTTAATCAGTGAAGTCGAATTAAAAAATGAAATAACTGAAGTCATCAATAAGTTGGCATTTTTTCTGCTTTAAAGTATGAAGAGTCGTATATGTAATGTTTGCTATCGAATATACGATATCGTTTTGGATTTTCACTAAACTTCAGCAACTGTCACATTCCCTAGTTTAATGTTGTTTAGCGCTTGGGTTTGTTAATGTAAAAACACTTTCCTGAACTGCAACAACAAAATTTCTTTAAAAACAACAGATTTTATTCACATGCCAGTTTAAATATCAGAATGGCAAATTTTGTCGAAAGGTGACGGGTTTGCAGCTATGACACTGAACTTCTTCTATTGAATCAACTTTTCCTGTAATTTGCCCAGGCTATATGCGGTATTTGTTGAATCCAAAAATAGAATATAAAAAATACAGTTCTAATGACGATTTTCAGGCATCAAGATAATTTTAAAATGTCCCGTAGAAGTAGGTCAAGACAGCTGGTCTTTCACACTACTCAGCTGAACTGATGCGGAACCTCTGATAAGTCACTAAAAACATCTTCAAGGTTATAATTGTCCAGTGGCCTTGTCTTTAATATGTGTATAAGGAAATAAACTTATATATATATTCATAAAAGTAAAGCTACTGTCAAATGCTGAAATGCCTACAAGACAGCAGGAGAAAAGCCTAAAAAATAAATTCTCTCATAAAACCTAACCTGCCGGACCGAAATCTAAGTCCTTTTAGAAGGTCAAATATTACAGAGTATGTAAAAGATTGCTCTTATCCAAAAATTGGTTACCGTATATGTAAATGTAAAGCTGATATTTACACAAATGCGAGTGAAAGAGTGGTATTTTATTTTTCACAGATGAACTGTTTCAGCTTACGGCAAGAAGCATCCAACCATTTATCTTTGTCACCGTTCTCATGACCCAGAGCAGCACAATTCTCTCCAGCAGGGTCCTCCTCTTTCCAGTTATCAGGCTCATCTGGTCTCCCTGGAGCACTATACCAGAACCTTCATTGAATAAAGACTGTAATCAGTTTCTTAAACAATTCATTCATTTCATGGAACAATTTGTATATGCATTGCTGGTGCTTTGTAGATCTTTATAAAGGAACAGTAATCAGATTTTATAGACTGTGTGAGTGAACACATTTCTTACGTTACACGCGTCTCGTTTAAGGGCTGGTTGTTCACCCACATCCACTGTCCCTCAGTCTCCAAGTCATGCAAGCCAATCCAGTGTGTTTCTCCAATTTGTGAAACTACAAAATCCTAATGTAGAAAACATACATAAAACGTAGCTTACATCTGTAACCAATGCAAATGGAATAGAGACCAGTAATTAAATTGATCTGAAATCCTAGAATCCTACAAACCTGTTCAGGTTGGTTGGTTATAATGACCAGGTGGCCTCCTTTCTCCACACAGTAATCTCGACTCTGTGTCCAGTTCAGTTTATCAGTGGAGAAATAGTAACACTTTAAACCAAGAGACTTCCATCCTTCCTCACAAAGTGTACAGGTTTGTTTTGCTTTTTACAAGAACAGTTTCAAAAAAGATCAATTAGGAAATGAGACTATAAAGTGTATATACACACACACACACACACACACACACATGTTTCTCAACAAGATTTTTCATTCATGTGAAACATTCTATTTCTACATAAAACATACTGTCAGGAGCTACTGGGACAGTTCCCTACCAGACCACCAGAGGGGGTGATTGCATTTGTTTCACCATAGCCTGCTTTTTGTTTGTGTATTCCCCACGTGTGTTGTGTCACGTCCTTCCTATTGTTCTGCTTTCGAGCCTTGTCACTTAAAAGATTTAAAACAACTACCTCTATGCCCTGTGGGTGCACTAACAGGACAGACCCTTACCACTGCATGCAGAGAGACGTTCATGAACTTGCTGATATTTCGCCTTCAGCATTTCTTTCAGTTGTTCTGTCTCTTAAACAAAACAAAAATATTTTGATGCAGAAGTTTTTCTGTTGATGGGAGTAAACAAAATGGATAAAAAAGACTGAACTTACTACTGCATGCAGAGACAAACTCATGATGCTTTGTCTGCAGTTCTTCATACAATCTTTCTGTCTCTAAAACAAAAAAAAAGATGTGCTGCTGATGACTTTTTGAAGGATTCAAGTAAACCAGTGGAAAATATTAGTCTCACCCTTGCAGGCAGAATTGAGTTTCTGATTCTTTACCGTTTTTATTCACTATCATTTAATATAAAGACGTTGTTGAGCATAATTCAATCACAATTCTGATTCTTTCTTAAATTGTCACATCCACAATATAACACTAGGTGACATACAGTATAGTATGTGACAAATGAAATTTGAAGTTGCTAAAATGTGTGTGAAGACTTTTGGGACAAGCTGAAGACCAACAGCAAGCTGTTGAAGCAGTTAAACAGAAAACCCACTGAAACACCTTACCAGTGGCATTGTCTTTTAGCACCATCAGTTCGGATGTAGCATTGTCATGTCTCTCCCTTAATATCTCAGTGGAAACAACTTTACTGTGATCTGTTGAACAGGAACACCAGGGATAAAGTTATATACATGAATGATTTTTTTTTCTAGGGGCTAAGCACTGAAGTTACATAAACACTCTATTGTAATGTATTTTTTTGTTTCTAGTCTAAATGGAATCCTTCTCACTTAACAATCAAACTATTTTATTTTTTGTAATTTGTTGAATAAGAATACCAAAGAGTAAGATACTAAGCAATACTCACACAAGATCCCTACAGCACAGAGTGATGCTGAAGCTCCAAGCAGTAGAAGACCAAGAGCAAATATGACGACCTTGCAACCAGATGAAGCTAAATATTAAACATAAAATTTGTTATCCATTTATTAAACATGTTTTAGCTAATAAGCTATATAAGTAGGAGTGAGGCAGTCAGTATAAAGATCACATCTGTGCATATTTGGTTTTCTGGATGCAGCTGCTGTGTGTTCACACAGTCATCATCCCCTGCTTGTGGACCTAACGATTTGAAATTCCTTGTTATTTATGATGCCTGATCACATATATTTAAAACATTAAAAATATTTATTTTAAGATTTAGATGTTTTCCCATTTCATAATCTGTACACAAGTCTTAAGTATCTTTATGATACCAGGAAATGTTATAGTTAGAATGTATTATTTTAGCCTTCGACTGTCCTGAAGTCAGATTGTAGTACACTTGTATATACACTTGCCTGTTTTACAATATACCAACACTTTTTTGTGGAAACCTTTTGTGTGTCTATTATTTCTGGTCCCATTCTAAAGATATCATTCCTTGAATTCTGTGCAGCCTAAGTAAGTAAGTAAAGTAAGTAAATAAGTATATAAGTATAACAATCAGTATAATGATATTCCATCCTGCAAATTCACACAAACATAATCCTCTGTGTCTAATTATGAGCATTTACATAGTTTTCATCATTTAGAGCCTTTGATCAGATTTCTGTCTGTTGGAGAATTACATTTTTAACTGCCATCTATTTAGAAAGACGTCAGAACTGTCATCTGTAATATAATTGAATTTTTTGTTGTAATTTCCCAATCTCACTAGTGCTTCCAAGTAGCAGTAGATAATCACCAACAAACACATACCTGTGGATTTTTTCAGCTTTGATCTGCAGTCTTCCGTATTCACATAAACATCATCCCCTGTTTCTGACAATGAGCAGTGAAAACCATGTCATTTACAGCACTTGTTCATGTGAACAATATCAAATTTAAACCAAATGTATTTAGATATTTTTAAATGTATAAACATTTTAGATATCTACCTGTTGGAGAATGATAGTTTTCCCTACTGTCCATTTTGTCCAGTTCAAGACTCATATCTTCATAGATGGCATGCATTTCTGAACATCTGTATTGCTTTACAACACATGAAATGAGTGACTTCTGCTTGCTAGCATGAAATTAATGTAAGACTCTAGGTCTCACCCTCAGTTCACTCTAGCAAGCAGAAGTCATTTGTGTTTTTTGTTTTTTTTTTTCTAACTGAACTTGTTGAAGCTGCACCTTCAGTTCTTCATTCAGTTTTTCTCTAAATTCATCCCTATGGTTATAATAATCATTTTTAATACAAAGTCATTTGTAGATGATGATAATAAACTAGAAAATAAAGAGTGGTAGTTACAAAAAATAAGAGGCATAAAACTCAGAAACTGAGTTTTTAATCCACATGTACAGAACAGCCACTGCAATGTATTAAAGGAAACAGGAAGTTCTTAAAACTGCTTAAACCTTGGCTTTGTGTTCTCAGGTCATCATTGTTGCAGTAACCTTAGCATTCCGCTCACTTAATATCTCATATATCTCATGAGGCCACTTTATTGAGATCTGTTGAACAGGAATAGTCAGGGTTTAATTCATTTACAGAGCAAAAAAAAACTTTGTAAAGAAATTATTTTTTTCATGCTAAGATGATAGCAACTCCAATCCACTTTGTAAGAATAAATAAGTGTACTCTTATAGGAAAGTCTTCAGGGGAGAAGACACTATGTTCTATTTCCAGATCTTAGTCGACAATAGAAAAAGACGTCAACTGGGGAATAGAACCTTATAATTTCACTGAAAGTATGAAACAGTGTGGGTAAGGCTATATATATATATATATATATATATATATATATATACAAAATTAGTTTAATAATAAACTTGAATGCGATCAATAAATATATCATATACTATACTGTCTGATATTAAAGAAGCTGATAAGCATAATTTATTTAGTTTTTAATAATAAAAAACTCTCCAGGTGAAACCTAGTAAACTGTCACACCCTACATAACCACTAGGTGACACCAAACACCAATAAAGTACACCTGGGACGATAAGTGAGCTCAGAGATTGTGTTTATTTAGTCCAAGAAAACCCCTGCAAACTCAAAACCGCTCATCAGTAAAAGACTCATAAAGCTGTTATACCTGTACATTTTTAAATAAACATTATTTATAATCAGAAAGAAAGATACTGATCTACTGGGCAATAACAGTGGCATAACTTCCAAATAATAAGAACTCTAACTATTACAGCCCCCAGTATTTATACCTTTGTTACAACCCATGATATTTTGTGTGTCTTTACTGTGTCTTGTGTGTTTTTATGCCATATTTTGTGTACAGGTACGGTTCCCAAGTTTCCGGCCTGCCCTAACCTGCCTTGATCCTGCCTCCTCATGATGATCTCACTATTGGTGAGCATATTATATTTAAAGAACAAGATTAGAAGTGATGATGAGGAGGTGGAGGAGGAGGGTGCTGATAGAAGTGTTTTTTGTGGCATTTGTTAGGATTGGTTGTTTTTTATTATAAAAACATGCTTGTGATTATTATAGTTTTGACTTGTGTTTGGCTTGTGCATGTTTTCTTGACTTCAGGCTTGTTTTTCCCCTTTTCTGACTTTTTTTGCAAATTGTTCTCTGTATAATCTTATCACTGTACATATTTTATCATTTCTTTTGGAGGTGGGTTCCTTTTCTCTCTGTTTTTTTTCTGTATGTAGCATAACCCTAGACTGGGTCTTAACACCAGGAAACATGTAGGAGTAATTTATTTTGTAACATTATTGGTGCTCTGAATTGATTTACAGTTTTGATGATGAGCAGATGGAAATTTTAAGTACATTAGACATTAGAGATACTGTATAACAAAGCCGTTTTTGTCCGCAGACATGTACACTTTTATTAATTTTTAAATTGTTTATTCAAATCAACTTAGTGTTACATGTAGTTTCAGCTAACATGATCTCTCACACTATCTTCTAATGATCACGTGGTTAAGACAAGCTAAAAAATACAAGAACATTTTACAATGTGGCTGAAAAGTGAAAATGTATCCTGTAAAAGATTACCTTGTATATAAATTGTGTACATGGTTGTGTACAAGTTAAAAAATAAACTATAGGTAAACTTGACTTCAGCTGTTTTATAATAGCAAATGTTCATAGTCAACAACCAAGATTTTGTCCTCCATTCTGAAAGACAAGCATTTGCAGGCAGAAGTGAAAAAGAAATCTTTTACTTTTCACAGATGCACTTTTTTATTGTACTACAAGACGCATCAAACCATTTATTTATGTTACCATTTCCATCCCCCAGAGCAGCACAGTTCTCTCCAGAAGGGTCCTGAATTTTCCAGGTATCAGGCTCATTTGGTCCCTCTGGAGCACTGTACCAGAACCTTCATACATAAGACATAAAAAAATGTACTGAGTTTGCTAAACAATAAATTAATTTCATGCAAAAATTGTATATTATATTTTGTTGGAGCTTTGTAGATCTTTAAAAGGAACAGAAAAATGAATTTTACTGATTACTGTGTGAATAAATACAGTTCTTACGTTACACCCGTCTCCTTTAAGGGCTGGTTGTTCACCCACATCCACTGTCCCTCAGTCTCCAAGTTATGCAAGCCAATCCCGTGTGTTTCTCCGATTTGTGAAACTACAAAGTCCTGAAGTAGAAAACAACATACAGCTTATATCTGTAACCAATGCAAGTGGAATAGAGACCATTAATTACATTTTTTTCTGAAAGCTCTACACTCACCTGTTCAATTTGGCTGGTTATAATGACCAGATGGCCTCCTTTCTCCACACAGTAATCTTGACTCTGTGTCCAGTCCAGTTTAATAGTGGAGAAGTAGTAACATTTTAAACCAAGAGACTTCCATCCTTCCTCACATTGTCCCTGGTTTTGGTTTGCTTTTTTCCAAGATGAGAAGAAGAATAAATCAAGAAATCAGACTATGGAGAACATGTATGCATACTATATATAGTGTGGCTTTGCTTTGGCTATTTTTGTTCATATAGCTATAACATTAACATTATATATACATATTCCACATATTCATGATGCATTTATATGATGTATTGCTATAACAACATAAGCATAAAGTACAGATATTTATAATTATTTATTCCCCAAGATGTCCCAATTTAGCATGGATTGATGATTTGGTACAGCATGGTACATGTTAAATCACAATAATCATAGAAAAGAAAAGTGCAGTGTTATAATAGATGCATGATACACCCTACAGCTTTGGATAAATGATGCATTGATGGATTTTATGTGCATTAAATTGCGTTTTTATAAAGCTTGTTTATAAGGCAGGGGTAAAAGATAGACAGGGAAACATAGAACTGCTCCAGTTTACCCCTACAACAAAAGAGCTCACTCTGACAGTCACTTGATTACTAATCACACACACTGTACACAATCATGCAGATTCTATATAAAGGCAAGACAAAACAGTTTATCTGCTGCAAAGTAACACTCAGTGTGTCCATGCCAGAATTTACCAAGCTGTTTTCATTTTGTTTTTTCTCATATTGTTTGTTTTTTGTTTGTGACTTTAGATCTTGTCCAGTTATTCATGGTTGCTAATCACCTGAATCCGGCCTGTTCTTGGATTACATTTCTTTTGGGGGTAAATTCCTTTTCTCTGTTTTTTTCTGTGTTATGGAGTTAGGGAAGTATAGCTATCGTTTTTTTACTTCTCTAACTCCATAACTCCTATCTCTTTTCGGGAAGGAAGCTCCCAAAATATTAGAACTATTCAAAATGTATTATTTTAACTTTGGCCCACCCTGAAGTCACACTAGACAGTTTTGCCTGTTTTACAATATACCAATAGTTTTCTTCTGTCCTTTTGTGCGTCTGCGAAAGAAAGAAAGAAAGAAAGAAAGAAAGAAAGAAAGAAAGAAAGAAAGAAAGAAAGAAAGAAAGAAAGAAAGAAAGAAAGAAATGTATAATCTATGTTTGGTGGAGAACTGATGACTGTTCTTCTGGCAGTTTCTCCCACATTTACACAGGACATCTGGAGATAATCAGTATAATAGATAAAAGAAAGAAATAGCAGTGCATTTTCTGTCCTCTGTATTCACATAAACATCGTCCACTGTGTCTGATTATGAGCGTTTTTCATAATGCTCGTCATTTATAGCACTTGTCGAGATTTCTGCCTGTTGGAGAATTACATTTTTGTACATTTTAATTTTGTACAATTACATTCACTAGTGCTTCTAAGGAGCAGTATATAATCATCAAACAAACACATACCTGTGCATTTTTTCAGCTTTGGGTGGCAGTCCTCCATAATCACATGAATATCATCCTCTGTTTCTGATAATGAGCAGTAAAAAAAACATGTCGTTTACAGCACTTGTTCATGTAGATGATATTAAACATGAACATCAAAAATGTATTTTTATATTTTTAAATGTATAAAGATTTCATATATCTACCTGGTAGAGAATGATAGTTTTCACTAGTGTCCATTTTGTCCAGTTCAAAAACCATATCTTCATAGATGGCTTGCACTTCTGAACCTTACTATAGCTTCACAACACATGAAATGAGTGACTTCTGCTTGCTAGTATGAAATTTATTCAATACTAGTTCACACTGGCAAGCAGAAGTCATCCGTGTTATTTTTTCTTCCTGAACTTGCTGACGCTGCACCTTCAGTTCTACATTCGGCTTCTTCTATCTTCATGGAAATAAAGAAGAATTTCTGATACAAGAGTGTTTGATGATGATGATGATGATGATAAGTAAACCACATAAATATATGGAAACACCATGGCACTAATGATTTTAAATATAAAATGTGCAATTTAGTAATATAAACACTTATAACACTTTTTGAGGACTGTTTAAACACACATACAGAATGTAAATAAAGTTTGATTATGAGTGATGGAGCATATGGGACAGTTACTTTAAGATGGTAACCAGGTAAGTTCATCTTTTTATATCTTTCCAGTGAAATGTTAAATCAGAATGTTAACACGTCTTTTTGAGTCTCATTACCGAAACAGGTAAAATTTTTAGATTTATAATTTTTTTAAGAAAATGTACTTTATTAAGGTCTAATTATATGCATTGAGAAATAATTAGTAAAGCCATCATGGCTTCTCTATTGTTAGCAAAACATCCTGAGGCACCTCATCCTCCGCAACACCATTCTCATACACCGCAACCATTTAAGGCCAGTTGCGGTAAAGAGAACTTTAAATATCTCTTATGAATTTAATATTAATTTCAAATTTCCTAAATGTTGATATTTTGCTTTATGATTTGTTTCATTGTAGACAATCAGCAAGTGAGAAAAAAAAAGCTTTAGCAAAGGCCAGGGTGACAAAGTTCAGGGAAAAATTCTACAGAAACCCAGAACTGCTGGAGGAGTACAGAAGGAAGGAGAGAGAGAGAGGTTAGGTTTGGCGATGTTACAGCAGGGGTAATTAGCAAAAAACACCCTACAGTGTTAGGAAATGTACATGAGAGTATACACACACACATACACACACATGAGTAAGCATCAAGTCTATACTATATAATGATGTACACATAAAATGTTTTTCCCCCATGTTATGAGACTAATTTAATGTAATGCTTTCTTTCTGCTTCCAGGAATCAAAAACGAAAACAAACTGGCAAAATAAAGAAAACTGAAGAGCTGACTAAGAAGGAACATGAAAAGAAAAAGAGACAGCGGTCAGTTATTTTTTAGTGCCATGGTAAAATGGTTCATGTTTTTTTAGGCACATGTTGAAATGTTGTCCTGTTTATTCCTGTTTTAAAGTTTTACTTAATTTTTTAAAATTTTTGGCTTTTGTATTTTTGAAGCACTGGACAATAAAACTGTTTTCTTGAATGCATGATTGTGTAAATATTATCTGTTTCTTTCTGCATTATCTCAGACTAGTATACAAGTCTCAGTACTGTATAAATCTCAGACTAGTATACTTATTATCATAATTAACCTCATTACCAAAACCTATATATCATAACCGAAAGAGATGTTTATTAGATGTCAATTTAATTAACAGAAATATAGTACTTTGATTTTAAATGCATGTGCAGAATCTTAAAATGATGTTCTTTCAGGTTTTGTCATGTCATTTTGAAAAAGTTTCTTCAAAATATTTTTAAAAAATGGTTGTAAATTGTGGACGGTGTTGCAGTAATGAGAGAAATCAGTCAAAATTTGAAAAACTGTTAAATTAAATATTATTTTAGAACTTGAAGTAACTGTGCATGACTATTAATAATCCATTTTAAAACTGTGAAAATGTATTTGCTTTTCTATCAGTGTTAATGTTTTCACAGTGTTGCGGTAATGAGATTTTTTTAGGACTTATTCTGGAAATTATGTTCAAAAAGGTGTTAAATGGTAAGTAAAAGTTTTTAAATTAATATTCACAAATACTCCAGACTTTGTTCTTAATGTCTGGATAAAAAAAGTTAGTTTAAGCATTTTTTAAATTTTTAAAATATTATTTCAGTATTTAAAAATATTAATTATTATTAATATTATTAATATTAATATAAGTATTATTAATAATATTAATATTTAATAGTTTACTCTGTCACAGCCTCTATAAACACTAGGTGGAACCCAGCATTTAGTAAAATTCACATGGGATCACAGACAAGCAGAATAATAAGTGAGCTCTGAGTTTGCCATTAATACGTCAAAAAAAAAATGCAGAAAAGGAATTTCCAGGACATCTTTTTTATTTTTATTTTTCATTCTGCACCTTTATTTTACGGACAAACAAAATGCGTTCATGTAAAAAGGTTATATTAAGCTTTAAAAATTTTGACTCCCTAACCACAATGGAAAACCAACAGTCACACATTTACAAAATAACAAAAAAAGCAAACACAGTATTATATTAAATTAATAGTAAACTTAAATATATTCTATATGATGTGTGTAATATTAAAGAAGCATAATTTCATTTGCACTCGAATTTTAATTTTTAAATAAAAAAAAAACCTCCTGGTGAAATGTAGTAAACTGTCACAGCCTATAGAAACACTAGTTGGCAACAGTCTGTTCATATTACTCAGTAAAGAAATTACTTTATATTATATATTTTTATATATATATATATATATATATATATATATATATATATATATATATATATATATATATATATATATATATATATATTTAAAAATTCAAAAACAGATTATAAGAAGTTAGTTCTAATGAAGATTTTCATGATAGTCAATCTGTTGTCAAATGCTGACATTTATACAAGGAAATGGAAATGATCTCATACCATCCTCTAATCTAGTTCTTCTGGTCTAGAGGTTTACACAAGTTTAGATAATCCCTTTAAAAACCATTAAGCATTTGAACCTACAGGTCTGAAATCCAAGACCTTTTAAAATGTGACATATTACAGATTATGTAAAAGATTCGCTCTAGTCTAAAAAGTAGTTACCATCCATTTAAAGGTAAATCTGATCTTTACACAAATCCAAGTACAAGAGAGGTATTTTATATTTCACAGATGAATTGTTTCAGCTTACGACATGAAGCATCAAACCATTTATCTGTGATACCCACTTCATGACCCAGAGCAGCGCAGTTCTCTCCAGTAGGGTCTTCCACTCTCCAGTTATCAGGCTCACTTATTCCCTGTGGAGATCTATACCAGAACCTTCACAGAATAAAAAAGGATAAGTTTGTGCATTGCTGGAACATTTAAAGAGTGTGTAAGTGTCCACGGTTCTTACGTTACACCCATCTCCGTTACGGGCTGGTTGTTCACCCACATCCACTGCCCCTCAGTCTCCAAGTCATTCAAGCCAATCCAGTGTGTTTCTCTGATTTGTGAAACTACAAAATCCTAAAGTAGAAAATAATTACATTAAATAATTAAATTATTAGATTTTAATCTGAAAAATTATTTAAAAAAAGACGCTCTACACTCACCTGTTCAGTTTGGCTGGTTATAATGACCAGGTGGCCTCCTTTCTCCACACAGTAATCTTTACTCTGTGTCCAGTCCAGTTTATCAGTGGAGAAGTAGTAACACTTTAAACCAAGAGTCTTCCATCCTTCCTCACAAAGTGTACAGGTTTGTTTTGCTTTTTACAAGAACAGATTAAGAAAATTAAAACATTAGTCATTAGTTTATGTATATATATATATATATATATACATATATATATATATATATATATATACATATATTAGTCATTAGTTTATATATATATATATATATATATATATATATATATATATATATATATATATATATATATATATATATACACACACACACACACACACACTCACCACTGCACGCAGAGAGACATTCATGAACTTGCTGATATTTCGCCTTCAGCATTTCTTTCAGTTGTTCTGTCTCTAAAACAAAATAAAAATATTTTGATGCAAAAGGTTTTTTTTGATGATGGGAGTAAATACTGAACTGACTGAACTTACTACTGTATGTAGAGACAAACTCATGATGCTTCACCTTCAGTTCTTCATACAATCTTTCTGTCTCTAAAACAAAAGAGAAGTGCTGCTGATGTAAAATGACTTTTTAAAGGATTCGAGTAAACCAGTGGAAAAGACTAGTATTACCATTGCAGGTAGAGATGAGCTTCTGATGCTTCACCCTTTATATTCAATACCATTTCATATATCATATGTGATGTGTTTGATCATAAAGAAGTTGTTGAGTATAATTCAATCACACCTAAACTGTCACACCCACAATATAACACTATCATATCCTTAGCTTCTACAAATGATTCTATTTCTATATTTTAATTGTAACTATCTTTAGTATATTTCTTATATTATACAGTCAAAAAGCATTTCACTACAAGTACTATGTTTAGTTGTGTACATCAGAAATTAAATTTGAGTTTGCTAAAAAGTGTATAGGTGCTTATGCGATATGCTGAAGACCAACAGCAAGCTGCTAAAGCAAACAGGAAAACCTCAGAAACACCTTACCAGTGGCATTGTCTTTTAGCACCATCAGTTCGGATGTAGCATTGTCATGTCTCTCCCTTAATATCTCAGTAGAAACAACTTTACTGTGATCTGTTGAACAGGAACACCAGGACTGAAGTTACATAGATGAATAAAAAATCTAGGAGCCAAGCACTGAAGTTACATAAACACTCTATTGTAATGTATTGTATGTTTCTAGTCTAAATGAGTGGAATCCTTCCCACTTAACCATCAAACTATTTTATTTATTGTAATTTGCTGAATGAGAAAAAAGCAATACTCACACAAGATCCCTACAGCACAGAGTGATGCTAAAGCTCCAAGCAGTAGAAGACCAAGAACAAATATGACCACTTTGCAATCAGATGAGGCTAAATATTAAACATAAAATTTGTTATCCATTTATTAAACATAGTTTAGCTAATACACTAAATAAGTAGAAGTGAGTCAGTATAAAGATCAAGTAAACACATACCTGTGCATGTTTTGGTCTTTGGATGCAGCTGCTGTCTGTTCACATAGACATCATCCACTGCTTGTGGTCCTAACAGTTTAAAAGTCCATGTCAATTACGATGCCTGATCACATTTAATTTTTAAACCATCAAAAATATTTAATTAAAAGAATAACACTATCAGATATCTATCTTTTGAATAATTATTTTTTCCCCCATTTCCTAAACCGTACTTGACTTTAAAGTCTTACCCTGAACTCTATGAAGCCAAGATATGTTGTCATTATGAACACTATTAATAATCACAAAGGAAGTGAGAACATGATCTAACACTTTGCTGTAGCAGTATATACAGAACTGCCAAATGTGTGATTTATATGTATGTATTTAGCTTTATGAGTGAAGCATCTTCAAGCTGTAGGTTTGTTTTTTTATTTATTCATATATAAACAAAATTATCTGCCAATGACATCATAATCTTAGATTTATTTTACTATAGGACATATTACACTAAATTTCCTATTAGAAATGTTTTCAGATCATAAAGCTCTTGTTACTTGTGATATTTTGTGTCTCTACTGTGTTGCATGTCTGTCTAAAGTGGATTGATTGTTAGCTTTTGAGTTTTCTGTTTTGATTTTGATTTTTTTATTTATTATTTTGGAAAGAAAGAAAGAAAGAAAGAAAGAAAGAAAGAAAGAAAGAAAGAAAGAAAGAAAGAAAGAAAGAAAGAAAAGATGACTGTCCTTCTGGCAGGTTCTTCCACGTTTACACAGGACATCTGGAGACAATCAGTATAATAGATAAAAGAAAGAAGTAGCAGTGCATTTTCTGTCCTCTTTATTCACATAAACATCGTCCACTGTGTCTGATTATGAGCGTTTACATAATGCTCGTCATTTATAGCACTTATTGTGAGTTTGGCCTCTTGGAGAATTACAATTGTTTTGAAGACATCAAACCACCTTTGTAGTGCTATAGCATTATTGTGCTTTCTGCCTGTTTGAGGATGACATTTTTAGCTATCTAATTTGCTATCTTAATGTTTTTTTTTTGTTGTTATTTCCTAACCTCACTAGTGCTTCTAAGGAGCAGTATATAATCATCAAACAAACATGTACCTGTGGATATTTTCAGCTTTTGGCTGCAGTCTTCCGTATTCACATAAACATCATCCTCTGTTTCTGATAATGAGCAGCGAAAACCATGTCATTTACAGCACTTATTTATGTAAATTATATCTATATATATTTAAACCATCAAAAATGTATTTAGATATTTTTAAATGTATAAACATTTCAGATATCTACCTGTTGGAGAATGATAGTTTTCCCTACTGTCCATTTTGTCCAGTTCAAAACTCACCTCTTCATAGATGGCTTGCATTTCCAAACCTCTCTATCGCTTCACAACACATGAAATGAGTGACTTCTGCTTGTTAGTGTGAATTCAGGTTAAGTCACACCCTCAGTTCACTCTAGCAAGAAGAAATCATGTATGTTGTTTACTTCTTCCTGAACTTGCTGATGCTCCACCTTCAGTTCTTCATACAGTTTTTCGATATCTATGACTATAATACAATTTTTTATGCAAAATGGTTTGTAGATGATGATAATAAACCAGAAAATATAGAGTGATAGTTACAAAAAATAAGAAGCACAAAACTCCAAAAATGGTGTTTTTTCATCCACATGTACAGAACAGCCACCACAAACTATTAAAAGAAACAGGAAGCTCTTAAAACCACTTAACCCTTGGCTTTGTGTTCTCTGGTCCTCAGTGTTGCAGTGACATTAGCATTCTGCTCACTTAATATCTCATATGAGGCCACTTTATTGTGATCTGTTGAAGAAGAATAGTCAGGGTTAAATTCATTTACAGAGCAATAAAAAACTGCATTTGTAATAAATTATGTAAAGTATGTATTTTTTTATTCTAGAATGAAAAGTTCAAGCTACAGTGATATTATATCATGAAAGTAGGGCTTTTAAGGAGAAGCATGCAATGGTGATTTCCTCATCTCAAACTATTTATTGAATCAAAAGCTTGACAACGACGTCTCATGATGTTCAGGAGTCAACTCATCATCTGCTGAGGCATGGCATTCCACTCTTCTTGAAGGGCGGGCCTCAGGTTATTGAGGTTCTGGGGTGCAGGGTTACGAGGTCTGGAGAAAGTGCAGGCCACTCCATTTGAGGTACCCCAGCCTCCAGCAGCCGTTCCCTAATGATGCGACCTCGATGAGCTGGAGCATTGTCGTCCATGAAGATGAAATTAGGCCTGTGTTGTTCATGCAGGGGCACAATGACTGGATTAATGATGTTATTCGGGTAGTATTGGCTTGTCACTGTACCATTCACAAGATGTAGGGCAGTTCTGTATTGAGTAGACACACCTGCCCAGACTGTAACACCACCACAACAGTGGCTGATGCATAGCGCTCTCCTTGACGTCTCCAACATCGTTGACGGCCATCATTTCTGCTCAGCGTGAATCGACATTCATCAGAGAACAGCACTGAGGCCCATTGGTCCTTGTTCAGCGTAAATGCTCCCTGGCCCATGCAAGATGATGACGCGTGTGCCTGGTGGTGTGGTCAGGTATCCTTGCACACAAGATCCCTACAGCACAGAGTGACGCTGAAGCTCCAAGCAGTAGAAGACCAAGATCAAATATGATGACCTTGCAATCAGATGAAGCTAAATATTAAACATAAAATTTTATCAATTTATTAAACATATATTAGCTAATAAGCTATGTAAGTAGAAATTAGATTATTATCAGTATAAAGATCAAGTAAACACATACCTGTGCATGTTTTGGTCTTTGGATGCAGCTGCTGCATGTTCACACAGACATCATCCACTGCTTGTGGTCTTAGTCTTAACTCTATGATAACAGGAAATGATGTAGTTGTCAACACTATTAATAATCAGAAAGGTTATCACACTTTGCTGTGCAATAGCAGTATAACTGCCAAATGTGTTATATATGCATGTATGCAGTATTCATGTATTCTTTATGAGTGAAGCAACCTCAGCAGTGACTACAGCCTAATGTCTTCATGAATATAGTAAAGCTACAGGCTGGACACCAATAGGATTGGAAATCTTTTTCCATTCCTCTCAAGCTCTGGCAGCTGATATTCAGAATGTTGCTGTAAAGTTATAGGTTTGAGAAAGAAAGAAAGAAAGAAAGAAAGAAAGAAAGAAAGAAAAGAGCTCTGCTCATTCATGTCTTTATGGACCTTCATGTTGGGACAGGAAAGGGTCATCCCCAAACTGTTCCCACAAAATTTAGAGCATGAAATTGTCCAAAATGTCAAGGTATGCTGAAGCATTAAGAGTTCCTTTCACTGGAACTAAGGGGCCGAGTCGAACCCCTGAAAAACACCACCTGAATTGATTTGGAGGGGTGTCCCAAAACTTTTGGCAATATAGTGTAAGTGAGCTCCGGGTTTGCTTTTAATCAGTCAAAAAAAAAAAATCTAAATAGATTTAAAAAAATGCTTAACAGAAAGATTCCCTTCTGTCTATCTGTTTCAATTTTTGAAATTTTAAGGCACTAGTAAAAGAAAAAAAGTACAATAAATTAGGGGAAAGTGAGGGCAATTATTTACATATGCAAAATGTACAAAAATGAAAGAAGATGAATAAAATACATGTTGATTGAGTACAGCTGTCCAGAGAAATGTGGTCAGACCTTTAATCCGATTTTAATCCGATTTCTGAACCTGTACAGCTCAGAGATGAATGTTGCTTCAAAAGGGGCGTGGTTGTTCTCCCACAGTAATACCTGCATTTGCTCTGTTTCCGATTTGTTAGAAAACTGTGGTTTGAGCTTAGAGAGTAGCTGTATTTAGTAGGATTTAAAAGCTATTAAAATCCGACAAAAGAATATTAATTATGCCTCCTAGGCCGGCCAAAATTCAGACTTTGTGCACCATTACTGCCATCTAGTGGCCAAAGTTTTTTTTATTTATTTATTTATTTTTTTAAAAGTCATGTCTGTTCTTATGAATGTGTGAACAAAACCATGTGTCTTAGTAAATTTCCCTATCTATCTATCTATCTATCTATCTATCTATCTATCTATCTATCTATCTATCTATCTATCTATCTATCCACTTACTCACCCATCCATCCATCCATCCATCCATCCTACCCTCCTTAACCCAATATGCCTACACTGGAACTGTAATGCTGATGTAGTGAAACAAAAACACACATTATATTTTCAACACACAGTACTCAATTATCAGTAAAAAGCATTCATAGCATTAATACTTTTATAGCTCTTTCAAGCTATATTGGGTGTTAATGAATGTAAAATTAAAAAGAGAATGAATGTAAAATTACAACCTGTAAGGTAAAATAATCCTTTACTAAACCTCTAGCATCTTTCACATTTCCTAGTGCCAAATGCAAATTTGGCATCATGTAATAGAGCATGCGAGGGTAGATCTGAGCACATGGAACAGCTTTAGTGTCTGTGCTTGTTAACATAAAAAACTCCCCTCAATTGCAACAACAACAACAAGTCAAAAGGTGATGAGTTTGCAGGTGTGTCACTGTCGAATCAGCTTTTCCTTTAATGTGCTACTGGCTGTATACAGTATTATTGAATACAAAAACAGAATATAAGAAGTTAAATCTTCTAATGAAGATTTTCATGATAGTCAAACTGTTGTCAAATGCTGACATTTATACAAGGAAATGAGAGAAAAGACGCATACATTATCTCATATCATCTTCTAATCTAGTTCTTCTGGTCTATCTATAATCTCTTTAAAACTATTAGGCATTCGAACCTGCAGGTCTGAAATCCAAGACCTTTTAAAATGTGAAATATTACAGATTATGTAAAAGATTTCCTCTAGTTTAAAAAGTGACATCCATTTAAAGGTAAATCTGATCTTTACACAAATCCAAGTACAAGAGAGGTATTTTATATTTCACAGATGAATTGTTTCAGCTTACGACACGAAGCATCAAACCATTTATCATAACCCAGAGCAGCGCAGTTCTCTCCAGCAGGGTCTTCCACTTTCCAGTTATCAGGCTCACTTATTCCATCTGGATGTCTATACCAGAACCTTCATAGAATAAAAAAGTATAAGTTTATGCATTACTGGAATATTTAAAGAGTGTGTAAGTGTCCACGGTTCTTACGTTACACCCGTCTCCTTTAAGGGCTGGTTGTTGACCCACATCCACTGCCCCTCAGTCTCCAAGTCATTCAAGCCAATCCAGTGTGTTTCTTCAGTTTGTGAAGCTACAAAATCCTGATGAAGAAAATAATTACATTAAATAATTTAATTATTATATTTTATCTGAACACTGCAAAAGGAAGCTCTACACAAACCTGTTCAATTTGGCTGGTTATAATGACCAGATGGCCTCCTTTCTCCACACAGTAATCTCTACTCTGTGTCCAGTCCAGTTTAAAACAGGAGAAGTAGTAACACTTTAAACCAAGAGACTTCCATCCTTCCTCACATTGTCCCTTGTTTTGATTTGCTTTTTTCCAAGATGAGATGAAGAGAAAATCAGTTATGAAATCAGACTATGGAGATCATGTATGCATACTGTATATAGCGTAGCATGGCTTTGGCTATTTTTGTTTAGATATTAGCATAAATAATATATTCCACATATTCATGATACATTTATATGATATATTGCTATAACAAAATAAGTATAAAGTATAGCTATTTATAATTATTTGTTCCCCAAGATGTCCCAGTTTAGCATGGTTTGGTAATATGGTACATGTTAAATCAATAAATAGACAAAGGAAAAGTGCAGGTGTAATGTCCGGGCTGCCCGCTTCCCACGGGGCTCGAACCCGGATATCCCTGGTAACTGTGTGCACCCGCACACCATGGAAATCAGACCCATGTGCAGGATAAAACGATGCACTGCTTTATTCTCAGGGGGAAGACAAAGACTAAACAAAACGTAAAAAAAACAAAACTAAACATAAACACGGTCATACAGACCGGCAAACATAGAAACATGACAAAACAATGACTGGCAAAGACAGGCACACATGGGCTCATATATATGGGCAACACTTCAAGGTAAATGGGGAACAGGTGACAAGGTGGGAAGTCAGAACAATAGGAAGGGCGTAGCACAACGTATAAGGGAATACACACAGAAAAACAGCGATTATAGCAGTTGGTATTGCTATAATAAATGTATTATATAACTTGGACCAAAATGTTCATTAATAAAGCTAATTTAACATCATGTATTGTATTTAGTTTAAGTCAAGAAGCTTTTTTTATCTATCTATCTATCTA
This sequence comes from Hemibagrus wyckioides, assembly GCF_019097595.1. Lineage (NCBI taxonomy): Eukaryota > Metazoa > Chordata > Actinopteri > Siluriformes > Bagridae > Hemibagrus > Hemibagrus wyckioides. The sequence goes on along the minus strand of NC_080721.1, from coordinate 10,793,679 downwards.
TCTATCTATCTATCTATCTATCTATCTATCTATCTATCTATCTATCTATCTATCTATCTATCTATCTATCTATCTATCTATCTATCATGATGGGGGAATCTTACCACTGCATGCTGCGAGATCTTCCTGAACTTGCTGAAGCTCCATCTTCATGTGCTTCAGTGCTTCATGCAGTTTTTCTATCTCTAAGGCAAAAAAGATTCATCTCTGATGATAAAGAAGTTTTTATATGATGAGAATGAACCAGAAAAAAAATAAAAGGGGCAATTACTAGAATTACTATTAGAAAATAAGAAGCAGAACACGGTTAAGTTTCCAACCCACATATACAGTGCAGCCACTGCTAACTATTAACGAAAACAGGAAGCTCTTAAAACCACTTACCCTTGGATTTGTTTTCTTGCATCATCAGTGTTCTAGTAACATTAGCATACTGCTCACTTAATATCTCATATGAGACTCCTTTATTGTGATCTGTTGAAGAAGAATACCCAGGATTAAATTTATAACTGTATTTATAAAAGATTAAGAAATGTATGTTTTTCATGATGAGGATGAATTCATCTCATTTTATGAAGATGAATAATCTTCTCATTCCACTTGACATATTAAATGAGACACTTTATTGTGAATTGTTGAATAAGAAAAAGATAAAAAATGATGAGTGAAATACTCACAAAGGATTCCTACAGCACAGAGTGCTGATAAAGCACCAACTATTAGGATGAGACCAAAAGCAGATATAAAGATTTTTCCTGTTTTCTTCTTGTCTTTCAGCTCAGTGTGATGTCTGTGAAAAAATGTTCAGTTATTTCATACATCTTTGTCCTATAGACAGATTCCTGACTCCAGGCCTGCAGACCCACTGCCCTGTACAATTTCAGGGTTTTCCTTTCTCCAAGCCCATGAGGCTTAAAACTAATGAATAATTCACAACTGATTAGTTGTTTTAGAAAACTCCAGGACGGGAAATATGAAACTCATTCACGTCTTCAAATGAAGCTAGTCACATTACATAAACTGATAGCATGTAAAAACATATAGAATATAAGCAAATGCAAGGAATCTTTTTTTTTTTTAAAAGATCATTAAAAAAAAATTACTCTAATTTCTAGAACTTTTTACAAAGTTCAAGCTTAAAATTTAATTCACTTTATTGCCAGATAATTTTAGAAAGACATTAAATAATCTTAAAATAAAATTTTAAACTTGACATTAGTAAATATGTTATGAAATACTGTTGTCTCATTTACTTTATAATACAGAAAATGAGAGGGAATGAATATTTATAGATTCTAGAATGAGAATAATAACAGAAATTATTTTATATATTGTCTCCAGGTTATCTTCTTATCAAATAAATGTAACAATAAATGAATAATATTATAATTAGTATACATTTTATTATCAAAACGAGACATACCTGGATGCCAGTTCTGTGTATTCACATAATCATCCGCCCCTGTTCTTCGTCCTAATAATTTAAAATTCATTGTCATTTCATTTTATATATTTAAAATATAAAAGTTACACATTTCTAGCTATAGGATAATTACCTTTTCCCCTCATTTCCTAACCCGTGCTTCAAACTAGTGTCTTAATCTGAATTCTGTGATACCAGGAAATGTTGTAGTTACCCCCACTACTTATAATCAGAAAGGAAGTGAAAATCTAACACAGTGTTGTGCAATAGCAGTCTATATAGAACTAGAAATGTTATATACATGCGTTTATTCAGCGTTCTGAGTAAAGCACCCTCAGTAGTGATCTCAGCAGAGTTCTTTGCCAGGTAATATACAGTGGATTGCTATAACTTTGTAATTTTACTTATTTCCAGTTCACATGTAGAAAAATCCCACACTGATCTGCCAGCAGCAGTAAATACAGTTGTGGTTTGCAGCCAATCTGTATTACAGTTAGTTGAGTATTTTGATAGCCTGCTGATAGAAACTGTTCTTCAACCTGCTGATGCAGTGTGCTAGGTTACTGGGGTCCACTGTGATTTTGCAAGCCTTCTCTCGTTGGTGAAGAACTATTGACTGTCCTGGCAGGTTCTCAGAGGACATCTAGAAATAATCAGTATAATGTTCAAATAAAGATGAGCTGTGAATTTTCTGTCCTGCATGTCAACATAAACATCATTCTCCGTCATTATGAGCAGTGAAAACCTTGTCATTTCCAGCACTTGTTCATGTAAACAATATCAAATTTAAACCATCAAAAATGTTGTTAAATATTTTTAAATGTATAGACATTTCAGATATCTCCCTATTAGAGAGTAATAGTTTTCGCTGCTGTCCAGTTTGCAGTTACATTTACAACATTTGGCAGATATGCTTATCCAGATCTACGTACGAAAGTGCTTTGAAGTCTCTATCAATGAATACATTCAATAGGTTACAGACTTAGGCTACCATCTGCCTAAAACTCTACTGGGAGAAATTAAAGCACATTAAAAATATATATATAAACACATAAAACAAACAGGAAAAAATATGCACTAGTTTAATTGTTTCAGGAAGAGGTAGGTCTTCACCCGTCGTTTGAAGACAGCCAGTGATTCAGCTGTTCTGATATCTAAGGGAAGTTCATTCCACCATCTTGGTACCAGAACATAAACGACTGTTGATGTACAACCTCTTACCCTGAGAGATGGTGAGACCAGTTGAGCAGTGCTAGAAGATCAGAGGAAACGTGTTGCACTGTGAGGAGTGATAAGAGCTTTGAGGTAAGTGGGTGCTGATACATTCTGGGCTTTGTGGGTAAGCATCAGTGTTTTTAATCTGATGTGTGCAGCTGTCGGAAGCCAGTGGAGGAGTGCAGCAGTGGGGTGCTGTGTGATAACTTAGGCAGGTTGCAAACAAGTCGCAAAACTGCATTTTGGATCATTTGCAGAGAACAAATTTCATTCAGAGGTAGATCTGCCCATAGAGAGCAGTATCAGTAGTCCAGTCTCGAAATGACAAGAGATGGAACAAGCACCTGAGCAGCCTGTGTGGATCAAAATGGCCGAATCCTTCTGAAGTTGTAGAGAAGAAACCAATATGAGCGTGTTACATTAGTAACATGCATGAAAAAATGACAGTTGATTGTCCATGGTTACTCCAAGCAGTGGCTTGAGTTCAAAACTCATATCTTCATAGATGCTTAGCACTTCTGAACCTCACTAGTGCTTCACAACACATGAAATAGGTGACTTCTGCTTGCTAATGTGAAGCTAGTGTGGAAAGTCTTTAGTTTGTACTCTAGGTCTTACCCTAGTTTACCCTATGTCTTAATCAGTTCACATTATCAAGAAAGCAGATCTCATGTGAGGTTTATATTTTATTGGTGTGTAACTACTGTTGTCACTGTTCTAGTGAGAAACCAGTTAAATAATGCATTAACTGGTATACAAATTAAAAACAGAAAACTTACTAGAGTCTGGAGATCAGCAATATAACAATCAAACAAATGACCGAATGAACAAACATGGTTAATAACTGGTTAATAATCACCAGTTACCTGCTGGTTCGGCCGGCCTCTTCTCTGTCCACCTCTTGAAGCATACTTGTGACTTGTAAAACACAGGATACGTCCCACCTCTGCCAGCTAGGATGCTTTTAAAAACCATTTCCTAAAAATCTGACATTTCTCTCAGGTCCACACACCATGTTACAGCATAACTTCAACTTGCAGCTTGGTCTGAGGATGTTATATGTAACATTTAATGCAAAATAAAATTAAGTGATATCCCACAGACTCACAGAAAGTGTACTCAGGAAACACTTTTTTTTATTACAATTGTTTATTCTGAAGATAGAAACCAAGTCATAGAATAGTTTATTTTAGAATCACCTTGTCCATTCATATATACAGCATCTGAGTTATGTCGTCATTAATTCAATAATAATAAGCACAGGACTCAAGCACTTACTGGCCCTACCTCAGGAGCCATTCATTCAAATCAATGGAGACATCAATTAACTAGAAGCTTGTTCAGGTCATGTTACTAAACATATGTGCCAAGTTTGATGTCTATATGCAAAACATTGTTACTGACAAATGACCTCACTTCCTGTTTGAACTGTTCTTTTTCAGCAAACATTTGAGAATGGTCTCTTTAGGATAGTTCGATCAATGCTGTGATCCAAAACTGAAGAAAATGTGTAAGAGAAGAAATAAAGTATTGTTTCTGAAAAAGTTTGAAATGAAGATGACAGAATGGCTTTGGGTTTTGCTCTGACATCTGTTTGAATATATTTATTGGATAGATCATTTTTTTAAAATGAAGATTTTTTGTCAACAAGGTCATTTTAAAATGCTTGAAATGGAAGTCAGAGTGACTGAAGCTTTAACTTCCCAGTCACTTTGTCTTTAACGTTTCTGCAAGTAATTAAACACTAGAGATTCATGAGAGCCAAACTATTTGAAACAGATATTGTGTAATGTTAAGAAAAGCAACCTACCTGATCTCATATCATCGTCTAATGGCTATAGAGGTTAACAAAGCTTAGACTTAAAAAAGAAAAAGCTATAAAAAGGCAAAAATTATTATTATTATGTATTATTGTAAGCTAAAAACTATCATAAAAATAAGTGATCTGCCAATCTGAGCATAAAATTAAATTATTTACACAGTACGAAATTGAACATTCATTACAGTTAATATGTGAATGCTACACAAAATGTAAGGAATACAATACTTTGAACATGCTGTTATAGGAAAATAATCAACAATAGGGTTACATGTGCCAACACTGAAAACTCCTTTACTAAACACTAAATAAATGTCTCCTTACAGAAAACTTCAGTATCAACGCTTACACACATATTATGACACATAAGCCTGAGCATATTAGACTGAATAGGCAGAAACACTGTCATAGCTGCGGATATAGAAAATTAATCAACACATTCTGAAAAATCTGTATCAAACATGTAACAGTGCTATGGTATGAAGCTACATATTTAGCAGCACAACAGATGGTTGTTGTATTGTTTTGTCCAAAATGTATTGCGTGCAATCGTTCCCTGGATTTGTTTTATAAATAATCCAGTCATGCCTTCCTTTTTTTGTGTGTTCACATGTACCAGCACCAGTAAATGAAGTGCATCACTTTTCACAGATCCATTTTGGCATCGAATGGCAAGAACCATCAAACCATCTATGTATGTTACCATGGATGTCCCCCAGAGCAGCACAGTTCTCTCCAGAAGGGTCCTTCTCTTTCCAGTTATCAGGCTCATAATGTTTCCCTGGAGAGCTATACCAGAACCTTCATAGATTAAAGACTGTAATCAGTTTCTTAAACAATTAATTCATTTCATGGGAAAAAAATAGTATATGCATTGCTGGACTCTTTATAGACTGTATGAGTGAACACAGTTCTTACGTTACACCCGTCTCCTTTAAGGGCTGGTTGTTCACCCACATCCACTGTCCCTCAGTCTCCAAGTCATTCAAACCAATCCAGTGTGTTTCTCTGATTTGTGAGGCTACAAAATCCTAATATAGAAAATAATTACATTAAATAGTTAAATTATTAGATTTTTATCTGAAAAATTATAAAAAGACGCTCTACACTCATCTGTTCAGGTTGTCTGGTTATAATGACCAGGTGGCCTCCTTTCTCCACACAATAATCTCGACTCTGTTTCCAGTTCAGTTTATCAGTGGAGAAATAGTAACACTTTAAACCAAGAGACTTCCATCCTTCCTCACAAAGTGTACAGGTTTGTTTTGCTTGTTTTGGTGTATGTGAGAAATTAAATTTGAATTTGCTAAAGTGTATAGATGCTTATGCGATATGCTGAAGACCAACAGCAAGATGCTGAAGAAAACAGGAAAACCTCAGAAACACCTTACCAGTGGCTTTGTATTAAAACACCATCAGTTCGGATGTAGCATTGTCATGTCTCTCCCTTAATATCTCAGTGGAAACAACTTTACTGTGATCTGTTGAACAGGAACACCAGGACTGAAGTTACACAGATAAATGAAAACTTTTCTAGGGGACAAGCACCGAAGTTACATAAACACTCTATTGTAATGTATTGTATGTTTCTAGTCTAAATGGGTGGTAAAAGTAACCCTTCTCAAGATCCCTACAGCACAGAGTGATGCTAAAGCTCCAAGCAGAGAAGACCAAGAGCAAATATCTCCACCTTGCAATCAGATGAGGCTAAATATTAAACATAAAATTTGTTATCCATTTATTAAACATAGTTTAGCTAATACACTAAATAAGTAGAAGTGAGTCAGTATAAAGATCAAGTAAACACATACCTGTGCATGTTTTGGTCTTTGGATGCAGCTGCTGTCTGTTCACATAGACATCATCCACTGCTTGTGGTCCTAATAGTTTAAAAGTCCATGTCAATTACGATGCCTGATCACATTTAATTTTTAAACCATCAAAATATTTAATTAAAAGAATAACACTATCAGATATCTATCTTTTGAATAATTATTTTTTCCCCCATTTCCTAAACCGTACTTGACTTTAAAGTCTTACCCTGAACTCTATGAAGCCAAGATATGTTGTCATTATGAACACTATTAATAATCACAAAGGAAGTGAGAACATGATCTAACACTTTGCTGTAGCAGTATATACAGAACTGCCAAATGTGTTATATATGCATGTATTTAGCTTTATGAGTGAAGCATCTTCAAGCTGTAGGTTTGTTTTTTTTATTTATTCATATATAAACAAAATTATCTGCCAATGACATCATAATCTTAGATTTATTTTACTATAGGACATATTACACTAAATTTCCTATTAGAAATGTTTTCAGATCATAAAGCTCTTGTTACTTGTGATATTTTGTGTCTCTACTGTGTTGCATGTCTGTCTAAAGTGGATTGATTGTTAGCTTTTGAGTTTTCTGTTTTGGTTTTGACTTTTTTATTTATTATTTTGGCTGTTGAACATTTTTGTATATAAGTTTTCCTGTTTTACAATAAACCAACACTTTTTTGGAGGTACCTTATTATGTGTCTCTCATTTTTGATCTAATTATAAAGATATAATTTCCTTGAGTTCTGAGCTGGTTACTTTGTGCCGAGAAAGAAAGAAAGAAAGAAAGACAGAAAGAAAGAAAGAAAGAAAGAAAGAAAGAAAGAAAGAAAGAAAGAAAGAAAGAAAGAAAGAAAGAAAGAAAGAAAAAGAACTGTCCTTCTGGCAGGTTCTTCCACATTTACACAGGACATCTCGAGATAATCAGTATAACAGATAAAAGAAAGAAGTAGCAGTGCATTTTCTGAAGACAATTTTTTGAAGACATCAAAATTGCCACCTTTGTAGCGCTATAGCATTATTGTGCTTTCGGCCTGTTTGAGGATGACATTTTTAGCTATTTAATCTTAGTAGATATAATTGATTGTTTTTGTTATTTCCTAACCTCACTAGTGCTTCTAAGGAGCAGTATATAATCATCAAACAAACATGTACCTGTGGATATTTTCAGCTTTTGGCTGCAGTCTTCCGTATTCACATAAACATCATCCTCTGTTTCTGATAATGAGCAGTGAAAACCATGTCATTTACAGCACTTATTTATGTAAATTATATCAATATATATATTTAAACCATCAAAAATGTACCTGTTGGAGAATGATAGTTTTCCCTACTGTCCATTTTGTCCAGTTCAAAACTCACCTCTTCATAGATGGCTTGCATTTCTGAACCTCACTATCGCTTCACAACACATGAATTGAGTGACTTCTGCTTGTTAGTGTGAAATTAGGTTAAGACTCTAGGTCACACCCTCAGTTCACTCTAGCAAGCAGAAGTCATTTGTGTTGTTTACTTCTTCCTGAACTTGCTGATGCTCCATATTCAGTTCTCCATACAGTTTTTCGATATCTATGACTATATAACAATTTTTTATATAAAATGATTTGTAGGCACAGGCCCCCCGTGACCCAAGTACAGATCGGATAAGCGGTACAGACAATGAAATGAAATGAAAATGATTTGTAGATGATGATAATAAACCAGAAAATAAAGATTGGTAGTTATAAAATATAAGAAGCACAAAACTCAAAAAATGGTGTTTTTAATCCACATGTACAGAACAGGAATCTCTTGAAACTACTTAACCTTTGGCTTTGTGTTCTCGGGTCATCATTGTTGCAGTAACATTAGCATTCTGCTCACTTAATATCTCATATGAGAAATTAAACCCTGACTATTCCTGTTCAACAGATCACAATAAAGTGATTTAATGGTGGTTTAATTTCTTCTACAGAGCAATACAAACTGCATTTGTAATAAATTATGTAAAGAAATTATTTTTTTCATGCTACGATGACAGCTCCAATCCACTTTGTAAGAATAAATAAGTGTACTCTTATAGGAAAGTCTTCAGGGTAGAAGACACTGTGTTCTATTTCCAGATCTTAGTCGACAATAGAAAAAGACGTCAACTGGGGAATAAGTTTTGAATGTTGTAAAAATACTTTGCAGATGTTATATAAATAAATAAACACCGCTTTACAGACCCTGTAAGTTTTAGCCAGTTTATAATTTCACTGAAAATATGAAACAGTGTGGGTAAGGCTAATGACCACTGCAGTGACCACTGCAACAGCCTCAACTGAATTAACAAGCATGGGGCAAAGTGTCAGAGTCATGCTTCTCTCTCTCTCTCTCTCTCTCTCTCTTACCAATGCTTACAGAAAGACATTTATGAACTCACTCTTTCACCTTCAACATTTTTTAACCACAATAATTAGCTACAATAATTAGCATAATATAATATATATTATATCAGTTTGATAATAAACTTGAATGCGATCAGTAAATATGTATCATATACGATATGTCTGATATTAAAGAAGCTGATAAACATAATTTAGTGTTTGTTTGTTTTTTTAAATAATAAAAAAAAACTCCCCGGGTGAAACGGGTAGTAAACTGTCATACCCTACATAACCACCGGGGGGCTCCAAACACCAATAAAGTACACATGGGATGATAAGGGTCCGAGTTTGCGTTTATTCAGTCCAAAAAAACCTCCTCAAACCCCGTGTGTGTGTGTGTGTGTGTGTGTGAGTGTGTGTGTGTGAGTGTGTGTGTGTGTGTGTGAGTGTGTGTGTGTGTGTGAGTGTGTGTGTGAGTGTGTGTGAGTGTGTGTGTGTGAGTGTGTGTGTGAGTGTGTGTGTGTGTGAGTGTGTGTGTGTGTGTGTCGTTCTCGTTATGAAAGTTACTGAAAAAAACAGAGACACAAATAAGTAAACTGCCAATTAGAAGACCCAGGTGAGAATCATCACGTGATCCTCCTCTTCTCCGTCCACGTGCCAAGACTTACTTATGACGTAAAACAGTGGATAGATCCCACTTCTACCATCTAGGATGCTTTTATAAAAGGTTTCCAAAAAAAAAAAACCGACATTACTTTCGGCTCCATGCAGCCCAGAGCCGTGTTACAGCAACTTTTTATCAGCTTAGACCGATGATGTTATATGTAACATTTAATGTACATGTTTAATGTACTTTTTTAAAATGTACATATTTTAACCCATGCTTCACATTACAGTCTTAAAGTTATACCTGTACATTTTTAAATAAACATTATTTATAATCAGGAAGAAAGTGAGATACTGATCTACTGTGCAATAACAGTGGCGTAACTTCCAAATTATAAGAACTATAACTATTACAGCCCCCAGTATTTATACCTTTGTTACAACCCATGATATTTTGTGTGTCTTTACTGTGTCATGTGTGCTTTTGTGCCCTATTTTGTGGCATATTTTTAGGATTGATTGTTAGCTTGTGATTATTATAGAGTTTTGACTTGACAACTATAGCATGTTTTCTTGATTTCAAGCTTGTTTTTTCCCCTTTCTGACTGTTTTTTTGTAAATTATTCTCTGTATAATCTAATCACTGTACATATTGTATCACTTCTTTTGGAGGTAGGTTCCTTTTCTCTCTGTTTTTTGTGTGTTAGGGAGTTAGGCAAGTAAAACTGTAGTTTTTACTGATTTTCATTTGAAGAAGGAAGCTTCAAAAATAGATTTCTTGGTTATTATTTTAGCTTTGGCCCACACCGAAGTCACACTGTTGTACAGTTTTGTATATACATTGCAATATTACAATATACCACTTTTATACCACATGTAAATATACCACAATATAACACTTTTTTGTAGAAACCTTTTGTGTGTCTGTTATTCTTGGTCCCATTATAAAGAAAAATGATAAAGACATAATTTGGCCCCATTATAAAGACATTTTTCCTTGAATCATGAGTTGGTTACTGTATGTGGAATAACCCTAGACTGGGTCTTAACACCATGATCAACTGAAACACATGTAGAAGTAATTTATTTTGTAACATTATTGGTGTGCTGAATTGATTTACAGTTTTGATGAGGAGCAGATGATGGAAATGTCAAATAATGACCTTACACACATAACAAAGCTGTTTTCCCCCAGAAATGTACACTTTTATTCGTTTGTAAATTGTTTATTCAAAGCAACTTAATGTTACATCTAGTAATGGCTTTTCATCGGAGCTCCCTATCTCTTTTCCAACCTGTGTCACCTTTGCAGCTCTATGATATTGTTCTTAGTATGAAGCCCTCAATTTATCACTGATGTTCTGCCCTGAAGGTTTTTTCCAGCCTTAAGTCCAGTTGTTACTGCTATTATCAATAGCTCCTTAACAAATGGAATTGTAACAGTTTTGTTTAAACATGCTATAATCCAACCACTGTTAAAAAAGCATCATCTTGATCAGCATGATCTGAATAACTATAGACCCATATCTAAATGATCTTTCATCCCAAAAGTTTTGGAAAAGGCTGTTTATTCTCAGATCTTACTTGAGTAACTTTTTGACACATTTCAGTCTGGGTTTAGAGAATTTCATAGTACTGAATCTGCCCTGTTGAAGGTTACTGATGATATTTTACATTCCCTTGACGCTGGTTCTTGCTGTATTTTAATCGTGCTTGATTTAAGTGCAGCATTTGATACAAGTGATCATGACATCCTTCTTCAAAGACTTGATCAAGTAGCTGGTTTTCAGGGATCTGTGCTGTATTTGTTTGCTTCCTACCTTAAAGACAGGTCTTTTTCTGTGAATTTGGCGAATTGTTTCTCATCTCGGGCTTAAATTTCCTATGGTGTTCCGCAGGGCTCTATTCTTGGTCCTCTTATTTTCTCCTTATATATGCTTCCACTTGGTTATATTTTTCAGAAACATAATTTACAGAAAACGTGAGCACATTACCCCAGTACTCGCCTCTCTACACTGGCTCCCAGTTAAGTTCTGTGTTGATTTTAAGATTTTTCTCTTTGTCTTGAAAGCTTTACATGGTTGTGCTCCCCAGTATATTTGTAATCTCCTCATTCCGCTTTCCACCTCTAGATCTCTTCGGTCGTCTAGTCAATTTATTCTATCAGTTCCTCGTTCACATTTTAAAACTAAACGCGACCGGGCTTTTGCTGTGGCAGCTTTGGAACAGTCTTCCCCTCCACCTAAGATCTTCCCCTTCTATTTCTTTGTTCAGATCTGCTTTGAAAACCTTCTGTATGTTTTAATTAGGTTTGAGAGTGTAAAATTTTATTTTAACTGTCCCCTTGTTTGTCTTGATTGGGTATGTTTTTATATTTGTTGTACAGCACTTTGGTTGCAACTCCTGTTGTTTTTAAATGCGCTTTATAAATAAATAAATAAACTAAAAAATAAACTAAACTAGTTTCAGCTAACATAAACTGGAAACACTTCATCCTTCCAATACAATTTTACAGATTTCCACAAGCAGCAGGAGAAAAGCTATAAACATGATCTCTCACACTATCTTCTAATGATCAGGTGGTTTAGACAAGCTAAAAAAAAAATACAAGAACATTTTACAATGTGGCTGAAAAGTGAAAATGGATTTTGTAAAAGATTACCTTGTATATAAATTGTGTACTATAATAAAGTATAGGTAAACTTGACTACAGCTGTTTTATAATAGCAAATATTCATAGACAACAACCAAGAATTGTCCTCTGTTCTGAAAGACAAGCATTTGCAGGCAGAAGTGAAAAAAGAAATCTTTTACTTTTCACAGATGCACTTTTTTATCGTACGACAAGACGCATCAAACCATTTATTTATGTTACCATTTTCATCCCCCAGAGCAGCACAGTTCTCTCCAGAAGGGTCCTGAATTTTCCAGTTATCAGGCTCATTTGGTCCCTCTGGAGCGCTGTACCAGAACCTTCATACATAAGACATAAAATCTGTAATGAGTTTGTAACCCAGGTTAAAAGAAGGGAAATAACCATGATAGAATAAAACGGATAATAAAAAAATAAATAAATTGAGGAACCAGTTTAATTAGAAGTTCAATTAGTTTCATTTAATTAAGGAAAATTTTGAAACATATGCATAAAATCAATAGACACCGGAAGTTACTTATAGCGCTTGACATCGTATTGGCGGAAGCAGAAGTGTGTGAAGTGAATTATTAACAAAGTTATTAATTCCGAAGTACATTGTGTGGTACACCTTCATTTAAGCTCAACGGATCGTTTTAGGTTAACGATTGTCGAATTTTGAAGCAGATCTTAGTGGATTAGAGAGATCCTCGCAAGAACACAAAACACATTTGATGTTTAACTGATAGTTGGTTGATTGACTTGGTGAGTTCTTTGTACCTGTAACGTCTGGGACCCCCGCCCTATGCGGGGCTCGACCCCAGACGCCCGTGGTGTGTGTGTGCACGCCAGCACAAGGTGTAATGAGACCCATGCGCAGGATTCAGCGAAGCACTGCTTTTATTACATTTAAGACGCGACATAGGGAAACAAACGTAACACAAGACATGGCGTGGTTAACTAAACAAAACAAAACCTAGACCTTAGCTTGGACATGGAACCTAGCAAACAAAACCCCAACAGAAACCACGGTACAGATAACAATCATGGACAAGGACACAAACACAAGGATCCCTATTTATAGGGGTAGACATTAGGGCTAATGGGATACAGGTGACACAATCAGGATAGGAACAATAGGAAGGGCGTAACAAAAGACACACAAAGAAGCAGGCTTCGAAGGTTCACCTGCCAGCGCCCTCTCTGGGCCTGACAGGGAACTGTCCAGCTGTTCCTGACAGTACCACTGTTTTTATTTCTTTGTGATTCAATGGTAATTTGAATGTTATTGTTATTTTTCATAAGTGTTATGTGAAACTGCTAGATTTGTGAAATGGGAACAATATGTGACTTAGCCACACAAATGCTAATTTGTGGTGCAATTCAGGTGATGTATTTGTAATTCATTACAGTGTAAAGATGATTTTGAGAGATATTTATTGTACTGTCTGTATACACAGGTCAAGTTTTTTTTGGTGATGAATTAAGAGAACAAGGATTGCTTAATTTAAGCTGGCGAGCCACACCAGGATTTAACTTCAACGGGAGAAGAGAATGATTAAAAACCTCTCTACAGATCATCACCACTGGGAACTTGGTGAAGTACATTGCATGGGTAGAGTTAATTTTTTGGATTTGCATTTACACCGGAGTGGATAACAACTTGGATCACTCCTGGGACAAAACTTTCAGTTGGGGCTGATACTAGAGATTATGTCAGTGTTTTGGTTGATAATTTTCATTGTCTCCTATGTATCGTTGATTGCTGCACACTGATAACTAATTATTGACAATTTGTGAATTTATTTATTTATTTTTCTAGGGTCAGTAGGAAAAGAGTAGGTATTTGAAATTTGAGTTGTAACACTGTGAAAGTCAAACAATTGTTTAATTATAAATTTTGATTTTAAATTTATAAATTTTGTTTCCTTTGTTTTGCTCGTCAACCCTGCTCTCCATGCGAACCTAAATACTGGTCCATTATCTAAGTGTAGCTCTGCAGGTGTGTCCAAAGGGGAAGCAGGTGTTACAAGTTTGCTAAACAATAAATTAATTTTCATGCAAAAATTATATATTATATTTTGTTGGAGCTTTGTAGATCTTTCAAAAGAGCAGTAAATTGAGTTTATAGACTGTATGAGTGAACACAGTTCTTACGTTACACCCGTCTCCTTTAAGGTCTTGTTGTTCACCCACATCCACTGCCCCTCAGTCTCCAAGTCATTCAAACCAATCCAGTGTGTTTCTCTGATTTGTGAAACTACAAAATCCTGAAGTAGAAAACAATAACATTTAAATAATTAAATTATTAGATTTTAATCTGAAAAATTATAAAAAAAGACGCTCTACACTCGCCTGTTCAGGTTGGCTGGTTATAATGACCAGGTGGCCTCCTTTCTCCACACAGTAATCTTTACTCTGTTTCCAGTTCAGTTTATCAGTGGAGAAGTAGTAACACTTTAAACCAAGAGTCTTCCATCCTTCCTCACAAAGTGTACAGGTTTGTTTTGCTTTTTACAAGAACAGATTAAAAAAATTAAGAAATTAGATTATATAGTGTGTGTGTATGTGTATATATACACACACACACACACACACACACACTCACCACTGCACGCAGAGAGACATTCATGAACTTGCTGATATTTCGCCTTCAGCATTTCTTTCAGTTGTTCTGTCTCTAAAATAAAACAAAAATATTTTGATGCAAAAGTTTTTTTTGATGATGGGAGTAAATACCGAACTGACTGAACTTACTACTGTATGTAGAGACAAACTCATGATGCTTCACCTTCAGTTCTTCATACAATCTTTCTGTCTCTAAAACAAAAGAGAAGTGCTGCTGATGTAAAATGACTTTTTAAAGGATTCGAGTAAACCAGTGGAAAAGACTAGTATTACCATTGCAGGTAGAGATGAGCTTCTGATGCTTCACCCTTTATATTCAATACCATTTCATATATCATATGTGATGTGTTTGATCATAAAGAAGTTGTTGAGTATAATTCAATCACACCTAAACTGTCACACCCACAATATAACACTATCATATCCTTAGCTTCTACAAATGATTCTATTTCTATATTTTAATTGTAACTATCTTTAGTATATTTCTTATATTATACAGTCAAAAAGCATTTCACTACAAGTACTATGTTTAGTTGTGTACATCAGAAATTAAATTTGAGTTTGCTAAAAAGTGTATAGGTGCTTATGCGATATGCTGAAGACCAACAGCAAGCTGCTAAAGCAAACAGGAAAACCTCAGAAATGCCTTACCAGTGGCATTGTCTTTTAGCACCATCAGTTCGGATGTAGCATTGTCATGTCTCTCCCTTAATATCTCAGTAGAAACAACTTTACTGTGATCTGTTGAACAGGAACACCAGGACTGAAGTTACATAGATGAATAAAAAACGTTTCTAGGAGCCAAGCACTGAAGTTACATAAACACTCTATTGTAATGTATTGTATGTTTCTAGTCTAAATGAGTGGAATCCTTCCCACTTAACCATCAAACTATTTTATTTATTGTAATTTGCTGAATAAGAAAAAAGCAATACTCACACAAGATCCCTACAGCACAGAGTGATGCTAAAGCTCCAAGCAGTAGAAGACCAAGAACAAATATGACCACTTTGCAACCAGATGAAGCTAAATATTAAACATAAAATTTGTTATCCATTTATTAAACGTAGTTTAGCTAATAAGCTATATAAGTAAGAATGGGACAGTTAGTATAAAGATCAAGTAAACACATACCTGTGCATGTTTTGGTCTTTGGATGCAGCTGCTGTCTGTTCACATAGACATCATCCACTGCTTGTGGTCCTAATAGTTTAAAAGTCCATGTCAATTACGATGCCTGATCACATTTAATTTTTAAAGCAACAAATATATTTAAAATTTTGGATAATTATTTTTTCCCCCATTTCCTAAACCGTACTTGACTTTAAAGTCTTACCCTGAACTCTATGATGCCAAGATATGTTGTCATTATGAACACTATTAATAATCACAAAGGAAGTGAGAACATGATCTAACACTTTGCTGTAGCAGTATATACAGAACTGCCAAATGTGTGATTTATATGTATGTATTTAGCTTTATGAGTGAAGCATCTTCAAGCTGTCGGTTTGTTTGTTTTTTATTTATTCATATATAAACAAAATTATCTGCCAATGACATCATAATCTTAGATTTATTTTACTATAGGACATATTACACTAAATTTCCTATTAGAAATGTTTTCAGATCATAAAGCTCTTGTTACTTGTGATATTTTGTGTCTCTACTGTGTTGCATGTCTGTCTAAAGTGGATTGATTGTTAGCTTTTGAGTTTTCTGTTTTGGTTTTGACTTTTTTATTTATTTTTTTGGTTGTTGAACATTTTTGTATATACGTTTTCCTGTTTTTCAATAAACCAGCACTTTTTTGGAGGTACCTTATTACATATTATGTGTGTCTCATTTCTGATCCTATTATAAAGATATAATTTCCTTGAATTTTGAGCTGGTTACTTTGTGCCGAGAAAGAAAGAAAGAAAGAAAGCAAGAAAGAAAGCAAGAAAGAAAGAAAGCAAGAAAGAAAGAAAGAAAGAAAGAAAGAAAGAAAGAAAGAAAGAAAGAAAGAAAGAAAGGAAGGAAGGAAGGAAGGAAGGAAGGAAGGAAGGACTGTCCTTCTGGCAGGTTCTTCCACGTTTACACAGGACATCTGGAGACAATCAGTATAATAGATAAAAGAAAGAAGTAGCAGTGCATTTTCTGTCCTCTTTATTCACATAAACATCGTCCACTGTGTCTGATTATGAGCGTTTACATAATGCTCGTCATTTATAGCACTTATTGTGAGTTTGGCCTCTTGGAGAATTACAATTTTTTGAAGACATCAGAATTGCCACCTTTGTAGTGCTATAGCATTATTGTGCTTTCTGCCTGTTTGAGGATGACATTTTTAGCTATCTAATTTGCTATCTTAGTAGATATAATTGATTTTTTTGTTGTTGTTATTTCCTAACCTCACTAGTGCTTCTAAGGAGCAGTATATAATCATCAAACAAACATGTACCTGTGGACATTTTCAGCTTTGGGCTGCAGTCTTCCGTATTCACATAAACATCATCCTCTGTTTCTGATGATGAGCAGTGAAAACCATGTCATTTACAGCACTTGTTCAAATCTAATTTAAACCATCAAATAGATATTTTAATATTTTTAAATGTATAAACATTTGCGATATTTACCTGTTGAACAATGATAGTTTTCCCTACTGTCCATTTTGTCCAGTTCAAAACTCACATCTTCATAGATGGCTTGCATTTCCAAACCTCTCTATTGCTTTACAACACATGAAATGAGTGACTTCTGCTTGCTAGTATGACATTAATTTAAGACGCTAGGTCTCACCCTCAGTTCACACTAGCAAGCAGAAGTCATTTGTGTTATTTTCTTCTTCCTGAACTTGCTGATGCTCCACCTTCAGTTCTTCATACAGTTTTGTCTATGGCTGTATAATAATAATCTATAAAATGGTTTGTAGATGATGATAATAAACCAGAAAATATAGAGTGATAGTTACAAAAATAAGAAGCACAAAACTCAAAAATGGTGTTTTTTAATTCACATGTACAGAACAGCCACCACAAACTATTAAAGGAAACAGGAAGCTCTTGAAACCACTTAACCCTTGGCTTTGTGTTCTCTGGTCATCAGTGTTGCAGTGACATTAGCATTCTGCTCACTTAATATCTCATATGAGGCCACTTTATTGTGATCTGTTGAAGAAGAATAGTCAGGGTTAAATTCATTTACAGAGAAATAAAAAACTGCATTTGTAATAAATTATGTACAGAAATTATTTTTTTTTATTTTAGAATGACAGCATCTCCAATCCACTTTGAATAAAGAATAAATAAGTGTACTCTTATAGGAAAGTCTTCAGGGTAGAAGACACTGTGCTCTGTTTCCAGATCTTAGTCGACAATAGAAAAAGACATAAACTGGGGAATAAATTACATTGCAGATGTTAAAATAAATAAAGATCACTTTATAGAGTTTTGATCACCTCATAATTTTACTGAAAATATGAAACAGTGTGGGTAAGGCTAATCCACTGTGCATTTGTTGTGCTTCTTTTACTGCAGTGACCGCTGCAACAGCCTCGACTGAATTAACAAGCATGGGGCAAAGTGTCAGAGGCACGATTCTCTCTCTCTCTCTCTCTCTCTCTCTCTCTCTCTCTCTCTCTGTCTCTCTCTCTCTCTCTCTCTCTCTCTCTCTCTCTCTCTCTGTCTATCTCTCTCTCTGTCTCTCTCTCTGTCTCTCTCTCTCTCTGTCTCTCTCTCTCTCTGTCTCTCTCTGTCTCTCTCTGTCTATCTCTCTCTCTGTCTCTCTCTCTGTCTCTCTCTCTCTCTCTCTCTCTCTCTCTCTCTCACTCTCTCTCTGTCTCTCTCTCTCTCTCTCTCTCTCTCTCTCTGTCTATCTCTCTCTCTGTCTATCTCTCTCTGTCTCACTCTCTCTCTGTCTCGCTCTCCCTTACCTCTGCTTGCAGAAAGATGTTTATGAACTCACTCTTTCACCTTCAACATTTCGTACAATGTCTTTGTTCTTTTCTGTCAAAACAAAACATATTTTGATGCAAAAGTGTTTGTTTTTTTTTTTTGTTTTTTTGATGATGGGAGTAAACGAGAGTAAAAAGCTCAAGATTCTTCACTTCAGTTCTTTACACAGTCATTCTTATCAAAGACAAGCAGAAACTTTTTGTGTGTCTCTCATTTCTGATCCTATTATAAAGATATAATTTCCTTGATTTCTGAGCTGGTTACTTTGTACTTGTGAGTGCAATTATTTACATATACCAACAGGAACTGTGGTGGAACCTAAAGACTTTTTCAAAGTAGCTGGCTTTTACTTACGTATGTCATAGGGTTTGACAAAAGAATATTAAATATGTATTGCAGGGTGTCCAGAATTCAGAAGCTGTGCATCATTACTGCCATCTAGTGGCCAATATTTTGAAACATGAACTGCCATGATCAAGTTAAAGAGTCATGTCTTAGAGTTGTTTTAACCTGACCAACACGTTATTGCCTTATTGGAGCTGTTCAGTCAAACCCAATACTGCATCAAATACTGCAGTGTAAAGCTGTTCTTATGAATGAGTGAACAAAACCATGTGTCTTATTACCTATCCTCTGTTACCCTCCTTAACCCAATATGCCTACATGTAAGGACATGTGAGTGTCTGAATCCATATGCAGATATTTATTGAAGATGGCAGGCACAATTGTAAACAGGTAAGCAAGCAAAGAGTCAAAAACTGGAAAAGCAAAACACTGGCGATCAAAACAGAAACAGAAACCGAAACTTGTAATCAAGGCAAACAGGCAAGGATCATACACATCAAAGACTAAGCAGGCAGAAATCAAGGCTTGGTACCCCAGCGGGCATGTTGGTATCAATTTGATGTCAAATATTAGTCAAGACTTGATCAAGATGCTATAACATTATTTTAAATTCAGTTTGGAGGCAATTTCTTCCAGTGGTAATTGATTTAAAATAGGAAGTTAATCCTACTCTGAAATTGGTTTATTATATATGTAGGCCAAAATGTTTGACGTTCAATTGACATCAAATCAATGTCATGTTTTAGACGTGAAATTGATGTCATGTTGACATCACATTGACATCAATAATTCAGCTGTTTAGCACTTCTTATAAGGCCTCATCATTTGGCATCTGCTGACTTTCCCTTTAATCTCAGTCATTTAAAAAACAACAACAAAAAATATTTTGGGCTGGTTATTATTTTTTTTATTTTTTTTTAATGATACCATAATGCTGTGTAATTACAATTACTATACTGTTTGTAATAATGTATTGCCAGTTAATTAATTTACAGTAGGTCTAATTCTTCACAGTGAAAAAACCTTGACATTTCTTGTCTGAATAACAATAACAGGCATCCCTCCAAATTTGAAATTAATCTAATATTTATTTATTTTTATTATTCCCTGAAATTATTCCTTTTCGCATTAAGAAATGCTTTCTCTGCTGTTCACCGCCACACCGCTTTGCAACGGGGGAGAGGCGACGAGATCCAATTGAAGACTCCAGAATCAATCCTAACAAACCCTTCCCTTTCTCATTAACGTGAACTTTTATCAGGCTCACTGACTCGCGCTGTGTCTTTTTATCATGTAGGTAAATGTGTTGACAACTCATAAAAATGTAGAATATAAATTATTTTGGGCAACTTTTAAATGTTTTAATGAAATATGACTCTGTGCAAGGACGTGTGGTACTTTTTGTCTATGCTATTTTCCAACATTTTTATATCCTGTATTAGTTTAGCTTGCTTTGCTAGTTTAGTTTATGTGAACAGAATTTTACCTATTTATTTTAATTTTACCTTTTGTTCAGACTAATGGGCAGCATGGTGGCTTAGTGGTTAGCCACCTGGGTCCTGGGTTCGAATCCCAGGTTCGACATGGACATCGGGTTGGTTGGTAATTCTAAATTGGCCATAGAAGTGAGTGTGTAGTTGTCTGTCTATATGTGTGACCCTGTGATGGACTGGCAGGGTGGGATAGGCTCCAGCAGACCCCTGTAACCTGAATAAGGATGGTTTTGACAATGGATGTGTTCGGACTAAGAAAGTGTCCAAAAGGGCCAAACGTGTGGTAAATAAAATATTTCTTGCTTTAATTACTTTTTTGTCATTATTTTGGTGTTCAAAATAAGACGTCAATATGTGGATGTCAAATTTGATTTGCATTTTTGACTTGTTTTTTGACATAATTTTTTGGCGTCAATTTGATGTTGTTTCGACATCAATTGAAGAATCGTTTCGACATCAAATTGCCCACTGGGACGTGACACTCGGAAACGATACTTTTTTATAAAAAACTTCCCTCAATTGCAACAACAACAAGAAGTCGAAAGGTGATGAGTTTGCAGGTGTGGCACTGTCGAATCAGCTTGATTGAACAGTATTATTAAATACAAAAGTGTATAAGAAGTTAAAGCTCTAATGAAGATTTTCATGATAGTCAAACTGTTGTCAAATGCTGACGTTTATACAAGGAAATGAGAGAAAAGACGCATACATTGTCTCATATCATCTTCTAATCTAGTTCTTCTGGTCTAGAGGTTTACACAAGCTTCGATAATCTCTTTAAAAATATTAGGCATTCGAACCTGCAGGTCTGAAATCCAAGACCTTTTAAAATGTGAAATATTACAGATTATGTAAAAGATTTCCTCTAGTTTAAAAAGTGACATCCATTTAAAGGTAAATCTGATCTTTACACAAATCCAAGTACAAGAGAGGTATTTTATATTTCACAGATGAATTGTTTCAGCTTACGACACGAAGCATCAAACCATTTATCATGACCCAGAGCAGCGCAGTTCTCTCCAGCAGGGTCTTCCACTTTCCAGTTATCAGGCTCACTTATTCCATCTGGATGTCTATACCAGAACCTAAATCAAATAATAAGTATAAGTTTATACATTGTTGGAACATTTAAAGAGTGTGTAAGTGTCCACGGTTCTTATGTTACACCCGTCTCCTTTAAGGGCTGGTTGTTGACCCACATCCACTGCCCCTCAGTCTCCAAGTCATTCAAGCCAATCCAGTGTGTTTCTTCAGTTTGTGAAGCTACAAAATCCTGATGAAGAAAATAATTACATTAAATAATTTAATTATTATATTTTATCTGAACACTGCAAAAGGAAGCTCTACACAAACCTGTTCAATTTGGCTGGTTATAATGACCAGATGGCCTCCTTTCTCCACACAGTAATCTCTACTCTGTGTCCAGTCCAGTTTAAAACAGGAGAAGTAGTAACACTTTAAACCAAGAGACTTCCATCCTTCCTCACATTGTCCCTTGTTTTGATTTGCTTTTTTCCAAGATGAGATGAAGAGAAAATCAGTTATGAAATCAGACTATGGAGATCATGTATGCATACTGTATATAGCGTAGCATGGCTTTGGCTATTTTTGTTTAGATATTAGCATAAATAATATATTCCACATATTCATGATACATTTATATGATATATTATTATATTTATAATTATTTATAATTATTATATTTATTATTATTTGTTATAATTTTATAACATTAAAGCTATTTATAATTATTTGTTCCCCAAGATGTCCCAGTTTAGCATGGTTTGGTAATATGGTACATGTTAAATCAATAAATAGACAAAGGAAAAGTGCAGGTGTAATGTCCGGGCTGCCCGCTTCCCACGGGGCTCGAACCCGGATATCCCTGGTAACTGTGTGCACCCGCACACCATGGAAATCAGACCCATGTGCAGGATAAAACGATGCACTGCTTTATTCTCAGGGGGAAGACAAAGACTAAACAAAACGTAAAACAAAACTAAACATAAACACGGTCATACAGACCGGCAAACATAGAAACATGACAAAACAATGACTGGCAAAGACAGGCACACATGGGCTCATATATATGGGCAACACTTCAAGGTAAAAGGGGAACAGGTGACAAGGTGGGAAGTCAGAACAATAGGAAGGGCGTAGCACAACGTATAAGGGAAAACACACAGAAAAACAGCGATTATAGCAGTTGGTATTGCTATAATAAATGTATTATATAACTTGGACCAAAATGTTCATTAATAAAGCTAATTTAACATCATGTATTGTATTTAGTTTAAGTCAAGAAGCTTTTTTTATCTATCTCTCTATCTATCTCTCTATCTCTCTATCTATCTATCTATCTATCTATCTATCTATCTATCTATCTATCTATCTATCTATCTATCATGATGAGGGAATCTTACCACTGCATGCTGCGAGATCTTCCTGAACTTGCTGAAGCTCCACCTTCAGTGCTTCATGCAGTTTTTCTATGTCTAAGGCAAAAAAGATTCATCTCTGATGATAAAGGAGTTTTTATATGATGAGAATGAACCAGAAAAAAAATAAAAGGGGCAATTACTAGAAATACTATTAGAAAATAAGAAGAAACTTTATGAAGATGAATAATCTTCTCATTCCACTTGACATATTAAATAAAACATTTTACTGTGATTTGTTGAATAAGAAAAAGATAAAAAATGATGAGCGAAATACTCACAAAGGATTCCTACAGCGCAGAGTGCTGATAAAGCACCAACTATTAGGATGAGACCAAAAGAAGATATAAAGATTGTTCTTGTTTCCTTCTTGTCTTTCAGCTCAGTGTGATCAGACATGTCTGTGAAAAAATGTTCAGTTATTTCATACATCTTTGTCCTATAGACAGATTCCTGACTCCAGGCCTGCAGACCCACTGCCCTGTACAATTTCAGGGTTTTCCTTTCTCCAAGCCCATGAGGCTTAAAACTAATGAATAATTCACAACTGATTAGTTGTTTTAGAAAACTCCAGGACGGGAAATATGAAACTCATTCACGTCTTCAAATGAAGCTAATCACATTACATAAACTGATAGCATGTAAAAACATGTAGAATATAAGCAAATGTGAGGAATAATTTTTTTTTAAAAGATCCTTTTTTTACTCTAATTTCTAGAACTTTTTACAAAGTTCAAACTTAAAATTTCATTCACTTTATTGCCAGATAATTTTAGAAAGACATTAAATAATCTTCCAGTGTAGAATAAAATTTTAAACTTGACATTAGTAAATATGTTATGAAATACTGTTGTCTCATTTACTTTATAATACAGAAAATGAGAAGGAATCAATATTTATATATTATATCTTATATAGAATGAAAATAATAACAGAAATTATTTATCAATTAACTTATCAATTATTAATCAACTTACCAATTAAATGTAATAATAAATGAATAAAATTATAATTAGTATACATTTTATTATCAAAACGAGACATACCTGGATGCCAGTTCTGTGTATTCACATAATCATCCTCCTCTGTTCTTCGTCCTAATAATTTAAAATTCATTGTCATTTCATTTTATATATTTAAAATATAAAAGGTACACATTTCTAGCTATAGGATAATTATCTTTTCCCCTCATTTCCTAACCCGTGCTTCAAACTAGTGTCTTAATCTGAATTCTGTGATACCAGGAAATGTTGTAGTTACCCCCACTACTTATAATCAGAAAGGAAGTGAAAATCTAACACAGTGTTGTGCAATAGCAGTCTATATAGAACTAGAAATGTTATATACATGCGTTTATTCAGCGTTCTGAGTAAAGCACCCTCAGTAGTGATCTCAGCAGAGTTCTTTGCCAGGTAATATACAGTGGATTGCTATAACTTTGTAATTTTACTTATTTCCAGTTCACATGTAGAAAAATCCCACAATGATCACAATGCCAACGGATATGTGAGCATATATAAAACATTAAGTTACAGACTTAGGATACCATCAGCCTAAAAACTCTTTTGGGAGAAATTACAGCACATTTTTTAAAAACTACATGAATACATAAAACAAACAGGGCACTAGTTTAATTGTTTCAGGAAGAGGTAGGTCTTCACCCCACGTTTGAAGACAGCCAGTGATTCCGACATCTAAGGGAAGTTCATTCCACCACCTCGGTGCCAGAACAGAAAAGAGTCTTGATGTATGGCCTTTTACCAGTTGAGCAGTGCTAGAAGATCAGAGGAAACGTGTTGCACTGTGAGGAGTGATAAGAGCTTTGAGGTAAGTGGGTGCTGATACATTCTGGGCTTTGTGGGTAAGCATCAGTGTTTTTAATCTGATGTGTGCAGCTGTCGGAAGCCAGTGGAGGAGTGCAGCAGTGGGGTGCTGTGTGATAACTTAGGCAGGTTGCAAACAAGTCGCAAAACTGCATTTTGGATCATTTGCAGTGAACAAATTTCATTCAGAGGTAGATCTGCCCATAGAGAGCGTCAGTAGTCCAGTCTCGAAATGACAAGAGATGGAACAAGCACCTGAGCAGCCTGTGTGGATCAAAATGGCCGAATCCTTCTGACGTTGTAGAGAAGAAACCAATATGAGCGTGTTACATTAGTAACATGTGTGTAAAGAAGGCAGTTGATTGTCCATGGTTACTCCAAGCAGTGGCTTTTGCAGAGTTCAAAAATCATATCTTTATATCTTTATACAGGTTGCACTTCTGAACCTCGCTAGTGCTTCACAACACATGAAATAAGTGACTTCTGCTTGCTACTGTAAAGCTAGTGTGGAAAGACTTTAGTTCCTACTCTAGGTCTTATCCTAGTTTACCCAAGGTCTCACTCAGTTCACAGTAGCAAGCAAACAGATGGCATGTGAGGTTTATATCTTATTGGTGTGTAATTTCTGTTGTCACTTATGGGTCTGCATTTTTCTATATTTTTTTTTCTGAGAAAAGTTAAATATCCCATTAACTGGTATACAAATTAAAAACAGAAAACTCACTAGAGTCTGGAGATCAGCAATATAGCAGGCACACAAATGTGTGAGTCTGTTGCAGACTTTATGTGGTGGTGTTAGATAATCAGGCCTAAAAACCAAACATTATCCATCTTAAAAAAACAAAAAAAAAAACACATGATAAAAAAACATATCATAAGCTATAAAAACCATATTATTGTAAGCTATCAATAATAATCATAACATTTAAATTAAATTCTTTACACAAGCATTTATTACAGTTAATATGTGAATGCTGCACAATATTTAAGGAATACAATACTTTGAACATGCTGTTATAGGAAAATAATCAACAATAGGGTTACATGTGCCAACACTGAAAACTCCTTTACTAAACACTAAATAAATGTCTCCTTACAGAAAACTTCAGTATCAACGCTTACACACATATTATGACACATAAGCCTGAGCATGTTAGACTGAATAGGCAGAAACACTGTCATAGCTGCGGATATAGAAAATTAATTCTGAAAAATCTGTATCAAACATGTAACAGTGCTATGGTATGAAGCTACATATTTAGCAGCACAACAGCTAGAGGTTGTTGTATTTTTTGTCCAAAATGTATTTTGTGCAATCGTTGACTCGCCGGATCACTCTCTGGAAGCGCACATAAGCTCTTTCTCAGACCTCCTGACTATGTCTTGACCAGTCCTCAACTGCAGAAGGTTCCCTGGACCAAGGAAAGAGCGAAGGCTGATAGCCCAGTACACATTGGAAGGGGGTTAAACCGGTGGAGGAGTGGCGCAGCGAGTTTTGAGCATATTCGGCCTAGGGGAGCCAACGATGTTGTTCACAGCTGCAATATGTTCTTAGAAACCTCCCAAATTCCTGATTGAGTCACTCTGCTTGGCCATTGGACTGGGGATGATAGCCTGAGCTGAGGCTGACATTGATCCCGAGTTGTTTGCAGAACTCTGACTATACTCAAGATGTAAACTGCGGACCCCGGTCAGAAACAATGTCCTCGGGTAAGCCATAGTGACTGAAGGTGTTCTGGAAGATGGCCATGGCTGTTTCCATGGCAGTAGGCAGACCCTTTAATGGGATTAACTTGCATGACTTGGAAAATCTGTCGATAACCACCACGACTGTAGTGAAACCTTGAAAGTCAGGGAGGTCAGTGAGAAAGTCTATGGAGATGTGAGACCATGGCCAGGGTCGGATCTGCAGTGGGATCTGCAGTGGTTCTAGTAGAATGTGTTGTTCTAGGCTGGCGGAGTAAATGAGGATGTCATCAATGTACACAATGACGAATGTATTTAGCATGTCTCGTTTATAAGCGACTGGAAGACGGCGGGGGAATTCATAAGTCCATGTGGCATGACCAGGTACTCATAGTGTCTGTGTGTTGTGTGAAACGCCGATTTCCACAAGCAGCAGGAGAAAAGCTATATACATGATCTCTCTCATGATCTTCTAATGATCAAGGGGTTAAGACAAGCTAAAAAAATATAACGTTACATTTTACTGTAAAAGTGCTGAAAAGTGAAACATGATGGATTTTGTAAAAGATTACCTTGTATATAATTTGTTTACATGGTTGTGTACATGATAAAAAATAAAGTATAGGTAAACTTGACTTCAGCTGTTTTATAATAGCAAATATTCATAGACAACAACCAAGAATTGTCCTCTGTTCTGAAAGACAAGCATTTGCAGGCACAAGTGAAAAGTCTTTTACTTTTCACAGATGCACTGTTTTTTCTTACTACAAGACGCATCAAACCATTTATTTATGTTACCATTTTCATCCCCCAGAGCAGCACAGTTCTCTCCAGAAGGGTCCTGAATTTTCCAGTTATCAGGCTGATTTGGTCCCTCTGGAGCACTGTACCAGAACCTTCATACATAAGACATAAAATCTGTAATGAGTTTGCTAAACAATAAATTAAATTCATACTAAAATATTATATTTTGCTGGAGCTTTGTAGATCTTTAAAAGGAACAGTAAAATACGTTTATAGACTGTGTGAGAGAACACAGTTCTTACGTTACACCCGTCTCCTTTAAGGGCTGGTTGTTGACCCACATCCACTGTCCCTCAGTCTCCAAGTCATTCAAGCCAATCCAGTGTGTTTCTCTGATTTGTGAAACTACAAAATCCTAATGTAAAAAACAACATACATCACACATAAATTACATCTACCAATGCAAGTGGAATAGAGACCATAAATTTTATCAGAAAAACTGGAAAGAGAAGAAGCTCTACACTCAAATCAAACCTGTTCAGGTTGGCTGGTTATAATGACCAGGTGGCCTCCTTTCTCCACACAGTAATCTTGACTCTGTGTCCAGTTCATTTGAACAGTGGAGAAATAGTAACACTTTAAACCAAGAGCCTTCCATCCTTCCTCACAAATTCCACAATTTTCACTTGCTTTGGACAAGAAATGATAAATGATAAAATCAACACAACACTGCTATATATAGTCTACTGACATTTATAGTTAAAACACGTTTTTTTATGTTTGTCCATTTTCACGTTCCATGTAGCCTTAGATTGATGACTCAGATCCCTCTAAACAAACAAACAAACAAAAAAAAAAAGACCCACAAGAGCACCATGCTCAGACCAGAGGTGGTCTGAGAAATGAGTTTTTTGGGTTCTTGTGAAAATAAATTTCCCAGTTCACTTCATGGTAAAAGAACTTGAGGATGGTTGTCCCTGTATAGCTGGACTTTACAACCAATCTGGCTGCCAGTCTGACTCAAAATACTCAAGGATGAGGCTCCACAAGTTTACTTGAGATGGAAAAGGCAGAGACATGCTCCAATAAATGGCAGCAGGACATTATATAAATAACTAAATATTTTATTTACTCCACAGTATCGTTGTATTTAATGTCACCTCAGTTTAGCAAATTTTATTTTACAATTCAGCCACTGCATACATTCAACATAATGTGGCTTTAACCTCATTCATTCACCTGACCAGTACCATTTCATATGAGTTTTTCATTTCTTGTGTCTTTTTTTGGGTTTCTCTACGGTGGCAGGAAATCACAGCTATGTATAGAGAGAAAGCCTCAGGATTTTCAGCCTTTAATGCAGACATGAGCTATTACTGAGTTCATGTGTAGCATTTGGCAACAGACTTACATCTGAGACCATTTGTAATGCTACACCACACCCACACACACACACACACAGACCCTGGTTAAAATAACTTACAGCGCTGAAGGATGTATATGATCTTACCTTTGCGTGCAATGAGGAGCTCATGAATTCGCTGATATTTCCATTTCCACACTGCACTTAGTTTCTCCTTCTCTGACATTAAAAAGACATTGTAAACGAGCCTTTACAATGAATTCGTATGACATACAAATTATAAGCTTGGAAATGGATCGCATTTTAGGGATACTGTTCATATAATCAATATAATAACACAGTGCTTATTAATGAATATAAAAAAAAAAAAACGTTTCGATTTGTGTAGCATTTGCTTACTGCTCATTTGCTTACGACATAATTCCATACGTGTTTTTTTATTTGTGTTTATTCTAAAATAGATAAAATTGTCCTTTCACATGGTAGTGCAGTCAGACAGCTACTTATCAAGTTGATGAAAATATGTAATAATAATAATAATATACTTTAATTATTATTGAAGGTTAGTTTTTTTTGTTTCAGTAACTACTCGAACAAATATCAATTTCAAAAATGGAAAAAAAAAAAACATGTTTAGGAAGCACACAGGACGCTCTTCACTTCTCTTACCTATAGCTCTGTGCTCTTGCATCTGCATCATGGCTGTAACATTTGCATACTTCTTACTTAACATGGCATTGGAATATATTTCTTTGTGATCTGTCAAAAAAAAAAAAAACAGCAGCAAGAGTGATATACTAGAAGTATATAATATCTAGATACCAGATGTTTTTGGAATCTTTTCGTTTTATGAAGACTTTGGTTTGTATAAAATGTATAAATGTGCAGCCACAAGCATTCATTAGACTTCGGTTTGTATAAAATGTATAAATGTACAGCCACAAGCATTCATTATTCATTATATTAAGCACTTGGCTTTTTTTGTTTTTCTTATTAAGCATATCATTTGAGGAATTTGTAGCAAAAGGTTGAAAATGCAGGTCGAGCTCAATTCAAATTGTTAACTGTTTGTGACGTTTTGTGGGTTTGCTGGAAAAATTAGCAATAAACAAAGAGCCCGTAAAACCGGGTTTCTGCGCAATGTTACACAATTTGTCGTGAGATATTACAGCGAAATTATTATATACAAGTAAGAGAACAATTAAAGTTGCAAAGAAATGAATTCAAATGTCGTTCATAGAGATTTGTTAAATGGCAACACCAAAAGTGAAAATGATGATGATGATGACGACGACGACAAAGTAATACTCACACAGAATCCCGAGAACACACACTGATGCTAAAGCACAGAGCAGAACGAGGATTTGAGCAGCCAGTAGATACTTCATTATTCTCCTATAGGAGATGCAGAGTCACAGAGAGGTAGTCAGAGAAATGTGAGAGGAGTCAGTGGTAACTTCACATTTTTGTTCCTCAGAGTGGAGGATCAGCCCAGAGGACCTGTGAACCCTCCTCTGAACTCCCCCCCTTACATCCAAGACAGGAATTCAGTCTACTTCTGGAAGAGTGTTTTATCCCTTTTTAAAGTCAGCTCCAAGAAATGAACTCACATATACGTCAACGGAATGGCACAAGGCACATTTCATACACACGTACTTTTGTCCTTCACTTTGTTTACTGTATTGTTTATTATTAATTGTTAAGCAGCACCATTCATAATTATCTCCAACAACATTAGTGTGGTAATTAAAGAATCTTAAATTTCGTTTCTTGGATATGTTTGAGACGTGGGAGTGTTTTATCAGTACACAGCTGTAGGGAGTGGGCACAGTGGGATTTCAGCTGCTGAGAAAGAATAACATTCTTCAGTGGTGTAGGATAACAGGGCTGTAAACATACTACAGGAGCACTGACAAGTATACAGTACATACCATCATGTCAGTGAAGATGGCCACTATAGCTCCACACACACAGTGGGGTACAAACAAAAAGATGATGTAAATGAATGCTTCTGTCTCCAACACCACATTGACCAGACTAGCCCAGTTAAGCTAAATTAAAAGTAAAGAAAACCAGTTATACAGCCTGGATAAATGCAGATATGCAGGGTTTTTTTTTTTTTTTGCAATAAGCAATGATTACAAGTAATGAGCTGCTCATATGAAAATCCCATCAACCTCTGGCTCACAGTTTCCTTGTATTTTTTTCCCCCATATATTACATGATGATTTCAGCCCAAATTCCCCAAGTCAATATCTTCCAGCTGCTTTTCTTTGGGCCTCTTCAACACACAATTAAATTCTACTACATTTTCTCCTTCCATTATAATCAAACTTTAAGGTAAAACATATATAAGAAATGGCTGTTTCTTATCCCGATCACTGAGTTTTTTCCACAGCTTATATTATGAAACATTTTCATTCATGTTTGAGGAGACATCACGGGTAAATGGAAAAATAGAGACACCGTTCTTTTCCCTTATTTCTAATTATAGTATTACAGTATTCTATTTCCCTTATTTCTTTTCCTAATTATAGATAAAATGTATATGAGTGTATCCTTGTGTTATATGTTCATATGTATTTACACAAACTTGTGTCTGTTCAAAAATACTCCTACGATGGATGGATGGATGGATGGATGGATGGATGGACGGACGGATGGACACATGAATAAGTGGCCTGTCTGTTGAAATGGCAGAGAAACAAAACAAACAAAAAGCAAACAATCAAGTTAAAACTTTTTTCCACCCACAACGTGAAATTAAAACATATAATTTCTAAACAATTCATAAAAAAGAAAGAAAATCCATCTAGGTAAATGGGTTAATTTACCATTAATTCCACTGCTGCATTCAGGTTTTTCTTGTAAATCTTAAGTTTGTGTATTTCCTGGTGTGGAATTAGTTTTCAGAACTGACCAGTTAATATCGTATAAAATCTACGTGTAACAAACCTAATAGATTGTTTTTATGTTTTTTAAATTTGTAAATTTGTCTGACTTTTGTCATTTGTTCAAGCATCTGCAGAAAGCACTTCATCTCCACGGACTTTTCCATGCTCAGTTTGTACAGTGCAAAATGACGGGACGCCATTCTGCCTACAGACATTGTGCTTTTCTGTCTTTCTTTATTACCATTAGCATTTTAACCATTAAACATGATCAACCTGCTTCTTGTGTACTTGTCTGTAAAGCAGTGTCTGAATAACAACAACAAAAAAAGATCAGCATGTCCCACCAGGGGTCACAACACATGTTCGTAAGCATTTATTAGATTTAAAACAAATCCATAATCTCCTAAATAAGAAGTGTCTCAGTTCTAAAACATTCAATAACCAGATAAATTGATCAGTTTATTAACGGTAATAACAGTTTATTAACTTTGATGTTCTGATATTACCGTGAATCAGATTTTTGTGGATTTTATGTTAAAATAAAGAAAATATCATTATTGTAGAACTGCCACTTTCCATTTTGATGATAAAAAACTAATAATAATAATAATAATAATAATAATATGTATCTTTATTAAACAATTTATTACTATGTTCATCAGTAAGTCACCTCATCGCAGCATTTTTTGGAAAATATGTTTGCAAAATTCAGAAAAAGATCTAAGAATCTGTGAAGCTTCCTATTTTCGGAGGCTGAAAGTCAACAGCCTTTATGAAAACCAAAATATATTCAATTCACTAAAATGAAAACGATGGTTAGAACAGTTTATTTAAGAAGGATCTACTCTACCGCGCAAAAGTTAGGGATCACTCAAAAATTGTATTGTTTTCCAAGGAAACACACACAAAATTAGTCTGAATAGAAAATATAGCAAAAGAACAGGACATGCTGACATGTCAGGGTTAGAAATAATGATTTTGATGGAAATGATGGGAATGTTTTCTTCAAACTTTGCCTTCTTCTTCTTCTTCAAAAAAAAACACCTTTTGCAGCAATTACAGCCTGGACGTTCTAGCGGTCAATTTTTCCAAGATAATCTGATGAGATTTCACCTCATGCTTCCTGGAGCATCTCCCACAAGATGGATTGGCTGATGGAGTCTTCCTTCGTAGCTGTAATCGGCAAGTGAACCCAAACTTTTGAGCGGTAGTGTATTTTACCTTTATCTACTAATTGTCATATTCATTTGTATTGCTTTGAGCATAAAAATCTTTTGGGATCAGTAGATTTTTGTCTTATGTTACCAAATAAGCATGAATTTGCATAACTGATCAAATAATCATGCAGGAGAATGGGTTTAAACTGTGCAAGTGTGTGTGTGCGTGTGTGTGTGTTTTGAGTTTCGTCAGGCAGAGGGCAGCACTTTCACACACTCGCTTCTCCGACTCTGTAGTGGTTGTCGAAGTGATGAGTTGGCAGGTCCAGAGTGTGCATTAGTCATGTCTTCACTCACACACGGTGCGGATGATGCGCTCATCTCATATTACACCAAGTACGACTGAATGATTCATAATCAGCCTTTATTATTATCATAAGCATCTCTGTACAGCAGGAGGTATGTGTTCAAAAGCAGAAAGAGAGAGAGGTCTTAAAACGGATCACGAGCTCTCGTTTAGGGCTGCGTGTGCATCTGAGGTTTGGAAAAAAATCTTCTGAAGATGTTTCAGTTGTACATTGAAACACATTAAAGTGACATCTGCGTGGAGTCATCTTGGCGCTTAAAAGGAGAATTATACATCATATGAAGAGTGTGTGATGATGCCGAGTAGAGGGTGGTGGAGGAACTGGCAGTCAGATAAGAAACTCCAACAACAAAAGAAAGGCCATGGGTGTTTCTCAATACGTTTTTCTTTTCTGCGTCCATGGCTGAGGTCATCTTTTAACGGCCAAGTAACATTCCACTAATCAAGAATACAAGTACCAAGAGCAATAAAAAAAAAAAAAGGATGTGTTGTTGATCCTCCACAAAAGCTTAGGACGTATTGATTGGTGACTTGCCAACGAGAGTCCCATGATTCACCGCGGTGTCATCACTATGGTGGAGCACTCGCCTGGTTTTTTTTAAGCACGTGTCCAACAATTACTTTGGGTGCTTGAATCTGTTTGGATAATTAAGATTCAGAGTAACAGCACTGTGATATCAGTACATTTCTAACAAGAGTTACATTCAAACCCTCTGCACTTACAGGACTGAGTGGGACTGTTCTATAAAACAGCACTCTTGCTTGTGCAATACTGCTTAATTCGTCGGCGCATACTAGTCATAATTTGATGAGGAAAAAAATATATTGTAGCCGTCAAATCTGCTCACTGGTAACAAAACAATGAATTTGGTATTTAATTCGCTATTCCTAATTTGGTTTTGATTATTTTTATTTAAATGTAAGCGAGCTTACAGTTCCAAACTGCGCCTTGGAATCGTATGTTTATACAAAAGTTTTTAAAACCAAAATGCATTTCTACAATACAGATGAGAAAACAGATTATTTCCCAAGGACACAAGTCATCTTCATTAATGCAGGAGCACACAGGAAGCTCAGCAGACTGCTCAGGTGGTGGTGCGCTACATGCTTCCTACATACACTCTGTTTATTTTTTTTTGGGGTGGGGGGAACAGATCCAGCTAGTTAATTATTAAAACATGATGGATGTGTAGAAAACAAGGAGTACAATAATTATCATTATAATAATAATAATAATAATAATAATAATAATGGCAGGAGTGGAATAAAAACAGAAAGTCTCACATACACCTATATCGCAGAGTTCATAAAAGCCTTGGTTTATTCCTCATGCCGCCATCGGTCTCGCAGAAGCTGCAAAATTTTAGGCCAAAGAAGTTTGCGTTGGAGCCCTACTATAAATCTTCGCTGAGCTCACTCACGATATGCCTCAGCATCACAGGGAAATTAGAGAGTAAGCGGCAGTATCGGAGGCGACTTTGAGCAGATATGGCTAAGTAATGACATGACCTGAGACTTCACAGATAAAGAAAGTGGGCAGGCAGGCAGGCAAAAAAAAAAAAAGAAAAGTTTCCCATCATTCCCCTTGGCTCCATATCAGCTGGTCAATCAGTCAAAGGTCACCTTCTTTGGTGTACCTTACAGACCCTGTGGTGACCTTGGACCTCTGTGAGAGGCGTGGCAGTGTTCACTCTGCAACGAGAGTGCTGAAGTTTAGGCACCAGCAAGGATGCGATCAGACCAAATGGGGTTCTGCTTAAGCAGCAGTTCAGTGAAGAGCACCCCGGTCTGAGGAGTTCGAGTTCGGCTCGGTTTGGTTCAGGTCACATGATGCAGCACTTGCTCTTGAAGATGTGTGAGTGTTTGTAGCGCAGTCTCTGTTTGGGTCTGTACTTCTCCAGATAGGTCAGCTGTTTGCTGTTTATCGCGCCACGCCGCTTCCTGTCCAAACATGATTAAAAAACACATGTTAGACGACAGAAACATTTATACACAAAAAAAAACAGTGTTTATGTTATCAACTCTGTCCTGTCTAATTATTTATATATGATGGTTTAATATTCAGCTACAACAGTGACATTTGACGATTTGGTGTTTTGAACCAAAATAAAGATCAGATATTGTTTTGCTTTCCCATATACTTGTTTTCTGGACTGGTTTTAGCATCAAGTACACAAGAGAAGCAAAAATAGAGTCATAATTATGGACAAAGAACAGTCTGTGTTTTAGTATCTGGACAAAATGGGTTCTAGACAGTTGTGCAATATGTTCTGGTTCCCTAGCACCTTTTTGAACTTTTGAATATATAGAATATTTCATTTATTTTTCATTTATATTTTATAAATATTTTCAAATACATATAATATTATATATATATATATATATATATATATATATATATATATATATATATATTATTTCATTTGTTTTTTTACTTATATTTTATTTATATTTATTTTTATTTATATTAATCTGAAGCAGTCTCTGGCAAAAGAGGATTAATTAAATAATAATAATAATAATAATAATAATAATAATTATCTTATCTTAACATGTAATATATCAGAAATAAAACAGTACAGGAATAAAACAGTTCATGGGAATGCTAGAAAATCATCCCTGATGAGGTAGTGTACAATACCAGCACATTCTGAAGTGTTTTATTCCTCTTATACCACACCAATAAAAAAAATACCACACAATTAATTATTTATTTATTGATCCAAGAACTTGTTAGACTTTTTTTTTTTTTTTATCCATTTACAGATACATGTAATTTTGTTGAATGTCCATGAAAATTCCTGCTATCATATATATTCTAGCAGCTACGTGTAAGATACCTGCTCTTCCCTTATCAGCTCATCGGTTTCTTTAAAATTTTCTTTTTTAATTTCTCTCTCGTAAAGCTATTCGGACAGAAATGCAGCTTGTCGTGTCACAGAGAAACAGCAAACTCCTAACTGAGTAAACTTCAGAATGATACAAAGGCACTGGAGACTCTGGAGTGAACTTCTCTTCAGATAAATCTTTACCGTATCAACAGTTTTGCATCCGTTTATGTGAAGAGACTATCATGTAAGCTGGTATTATAGAAACGACCCCTTTTTACTACATCCACAGCAGAAATATACACCTGTGATCTGTCAGAGTTGTTGACCAATCAGAATTGAGAATTCAACAGTGCTGTGGTATAAATAAAGGGGAAGTCAACGAGTGTGTATTAAAAGAAAAAAGAAAAAAAAACGGTACTGGATCACACTGGAAAAAAAAGCTGCACGTACTGTCTGATGAACTGGATCGCATCTTCATACTTCATCCCACACTCAATGAGAGCCAAAGCCACCAGTACCGGAGCCCTGCAGAAGGGAAGGAAAGAAAACACACACACACACACGTAAATGATGGGGACACACAGCCCTCGCACAAACAGATGGCTCTGTTTGAGTGAGTGTGTGAGGGGGCGGTTCTTTCTCACTTATTCCTCACAAACACACTCATATACACTTTATCTATAAACACAGGGAATCATATTACCAATGCAAACAGCACTGAAGCACTTAACTAAATGCATTCCTCGAAAACACATCATTACGGTCTATCCTAAACACTCACATGTAGTAGTTTTCTAGAAACTACTTCACTTCTAAGAGCAAAGGACTTTCTAAGAAATGAAAGGCTTCTGGGAAGATTGGCTATAAGTAATTTGCCCCCATTAGTTAAACATCACTGTGTAAAGTATACAATTTTTATACACATGTGGTCTGCCTGTTTTTTTTTTTTGTGTTTTTTCTTCCTTTCAGAGAAAAATGTGCGAGTGCTGTTCAGAGTGTTTGGCATTGGAATTAGTCGAAAATAAAGCCAGGCCAAGAAAACACTGGCTCTCTTTCAAAAAACGAGGTCAATTCCCAGTGGAGGGGGAAGACGTGCGTCATAGACAGGGGTTTTACCGCTTCCAAGACGTGAAACAGCATGGAGAGGCCTCTGCCTCCTCACGTCACTGCAGTTTTGTTTTTTTTAAAGGCATTGTTTTGGACGTCTTCTTGTAAAGCATAAATATGCCTTGTCTGCTAAGGACTTTTGCGAACATTCCGATTTCAAAGCACACATTGCAACCATATAAGCACTCTTAGAGGTTGCAGATTGCTTTGGTGAGCAAAGGTATCAGTTATTAAGTCTAATATATGAATATAATATGTGATCTGATTGGTCAGAATTTTCTGTAATGGCAGTTGTAGTGCAGGGGCACATCACAAGTTTATATTAATATGTTATATTCTTATAATCGTTCTGTGGTAACTTCTAATACTTAAGACTAGTAACAACATGGAATAACAGGGAAGTGGAAGCTCCGTGGTTAAGGTGTTGGACTACTGCTCGAAAGGTTGCGAGTTCAAATCCCTGGACCAGCAAGCTGGCCCTTGAGCAAGGCCCTTAACCCGCAGTTGTTTAAATGAGAAAAGATTGGATAAGAGTGTGTGTATATATATACACAGGGGGTCCTCGACTTATGCCGGAATCCTGTTCCTACGGCGCGACGTAACGCGATTTTCGCCGGAAGTTGGAACTCACATACTGTACATAAGTACCTATGTCACTGACCTACGCCGGCGAATGTAAACAAAGCCGTCTTCCTCGTATAGCGCCGCGTGACAATGTATTCGTCCACTCCGCTCGGCAACTAGTTCCCGCGTGAAATTTGTTTTAACGTTGCAAATGGTGTACGTCGGAATGATGGAACAAGACTTTCTCAATAAATTTATGGGAGATGGCGACGTAACCACGAAACGCCATAGGTCGAGGACGTCGTAAACCGAGGACCTGCTGTATATACAGGACAGAGGAGTCAAACTTATTGGTTTCTTGTCTTGTTGACGATCGTGAGACAGAACACATTACCTTGGGTATTCCACAAGATTAAATGCAGCTATAAATGGACAAAAAGGTATCATGTGTTGTTCTATAATGAATAAAACACTGGTAGCGATGGCAAATTGCTGCGCTATGAGAGGAATAAAACACTTCAGGGTGTGAAGTTGATGAATTCATAGTGATACATAATCACAAGGACAGCTTTTTAATCTGTTTGAGAAATCCTTATGCATCTAATGCATCCTTGCGCAACTCTCAACACCTGTTTTTTTTATGATGCTATTTAATGCGTTATGTTTTTATCTCTACTTTTTTAACTTCCTTTCTGGAGAAATATTAGTGAGAAATCAGCAACTGGCAAAAACCCACAAGCTTCAGTGTGTGTGTGTGTGTGTGTGTGTGTGCGCGCACAGAGTGAACGTCAGATCCAGTAAAATCCTCCTAGACCCCTGCTGAGGACCTTAACCTCATCCTGAAGGTCATATAAAAGAGGACACTAGATAGACAGTAAACACTCTTATTACAAATATACTGTTTAAAAGCGCTGTATAAGAAAAAAAAACAAAACAAAAAAAAAAACAGTTTTCCTGTTCCGTCTTCATCTCTAATAATACTGAAGCAACGTCACAGCTGACCAAAGGTGCCACAAGTCGTGTTGGCTTTGGCCGTGCTCTCCGTCCAGACTCAGGGCTTCAAATGGGCATCGCACCGCCCACGCAGACGAAATTGGACGAGGCCAGAGAGGCTCGTCAACCCTGGCTGCGGTCGCTGGAGAAAATCAGGCTCATGGGAGAAAAGTGGTTTATGTTCTAGAGTGCACACAGTTCACATTCTTTTCCAGATTGAGAGTCGAGGCAGAGCAAAAAATGGAGGTTGGTGATTAGGGGGCCACCAGACAATGTGCTTATAAACTCAAAGCTTTCAGAAACACACTTTTTCAGCGTTTGACAGACACACTTTCAGAATACTATGCAACTAGATCTCAGTTTGAATAAACTTCTTTTAAATTATAGGGTTTTGTTTTGTATAGCCATGTTTTTTGTGTTTTTGGCATCTGTGTAGGAGGTTTAGAATCCAGTAAAGTCTTGAGGACTTGATGTTAATTGGACACAGCCAGTGTCCAAAGAAATTCAGTATCATTAGAAAATGTTTAAAAACATTTACAATTCCTCGGATGCTTTCCCAATCAGATTTCCATGCTGCACGTAGGCTTACGACACGGCACATTTGCCTCGCACCTCTCAGGTTAGGGGTTCGATTCCCGTCTCCACCTTGTGTGCATGAAGCTTGCATGTGCTTCGGGGGTTTCCTTCAGATACTCCCCATTTGGTTTCCTCCCCCATTTCAAAGTCAAGTTAGTTGGTTAAATTGTCCAAAGTGTGTGAATGGGTGTGTGAGTGCATGTTTGATTGTGCCCAGGGTGTGGATAGGCCACAGAAAATGGATGGACCCCTGTGTTCTTCATGGGACATGATGTTAAAGTAAAATAATCACCATGAAGCGGAAATGCTCTAACCACCCCGAAGTGATTTTTCTCCAAGAACACTTCATGTACAATTAAATTCTTTATTATTAATAATATAGTAATGAAAGCTGAGACTTTTTATCCACTTAGAGTTACACTGAACCGTGTGGAACATTTACAAAACAAGGTAGTTCCTTTGACTGCTGATGTTTTCACACTGCTTCATCACCACCTTCTTTTCGTTCTCTTGGACTCAAAAACGCATTGTTACAAAACACTGACACTGGAGACTCCTTCCTGAATAAACATCTCCTTACAGAAAATATCACCGTATCAAATCTTATCATCTTGTTTAAATAACGTCACTGAGTAATGAGTCTGTTACTATGGAAATGCTAGCAATTTAGAACAAGCACATTAACCCTGTGATTTGCCTTGCAGCTGCAACTGCTGTCAGAACTACGATTATTGAAAATAAACAAACACCTCTTGACCAGTCAGAAGCACGAATGACGTGTTCAGGTAGAACTCGATACTAGGTTCGGACCCGAGTCTACACTGGATGCTGACTGACCTGCCGAGGCCTGCGACACAGTGCACAGCCACGCAGCAGCCTGGTTCCTCCATGAAGCGTCTCCTGAGGAGGCTCAGCCAGTCCTCCACCACCTTGGAGGGAGGAGGAGCTCCGTCATCAAACGGCCAATCCTGCAGCAGAAACACAGTCGACATCACAACATGGTCAACACTCTAAATTTAACATTTACTTCTTAACCGTTACTTTAATCTGAAAGTTTAAAAACATTTGGAAGAAATTCTTATGATGTATGCATGTGTGGATATCGGATAATGGCTATTAAAACCCCACCCCTGCCTTCTCTGCAGCCCACTAACACACACACACACACACACACACACACACTCGACGGAGTCCGGCTGCCATTGGCAACAAGTTGTGCAGACAAACACACATCTCCACATAGATACACACCCAAGTAAAAAAATATATATATATAAAACAATGTTTAATGACAACATCCTCCACACGCGCACACACACACAAACACACACACACACAAACACACACCCCCCTAAGGACATGACACTCAGTAACAGCAGAAGTGAGTTCATGGCACCTCCTTAAAACGAAGAAAGAAATTAAACACAGCCTTTGTGTGTGTGTGTGTGAGCAGATGAAGGTGCACTGATGTCATTTATGTTGGGTAAACAATCATGTTGTACTTGGTGTATAATTAGGTAGCGGATTATTTGTCACACACACACACACACACTAGGTCACGTACACATGAGCACATAATCAGGGATTCAAGAGCTCACAAGAATGAATAGTGTGATGAAGCTCATTAAAATCAGGCAGGTATTCAGCTTCAAAGGACCAACACACTCCTCTCAGGATTTACGCACACACACCACACACAGAGACACACACAACGCTGCTGATTGTCCTCATGAGGGCCTTTGCTCATCAGCACCCAATGTGCCAAAAGGCTTTGGTCTCTTGAGCATTAGCTCACTGTGCTGCTGAGTACAACAGCAATAATCACACACTGCAGGTGAAACAACAGTGTATCTCTCCCTCTCTCTCACACACACACACACACACACACACCATACTGAATACACATTCCAAAACCTATACACAAAGTCTTAAAGTTAAAGCTCATTTCAGGAATATACCGGGCCTTTGCATAAACATGCCTTGCCTATGCCTCCCTCACTGGAACTGAAAGGTACAGAGGCCACGCCTCCTTTACTGAAACTGACAGGAACAGAGGCCACACCTCCTTTACTGAAACTGACAGGAACAGAGGCCATGCCTCCTTCACTGGAGCTGAAAGGTACAGAGGCCATGCCTCCTTTACTGAAACAGACAAGAACAGAGGCCACACCTCCTTTACTGAAACAGACATGTACAGAGGCCACACCTCCTTCAGTAAAACTGAATGTCACAGAGGCCCCGCCCTCTTCACTGAAAATGACAGGTACAGAAGCCACACCTACTTCATTGGGATTAATGGATTCAGTCCTCCTGATTTGGCAGACACCCTTATCCAGAGTGAATTACATTTATTTCATTCATACAACTGAGCAGCTGAGGGTCCAGGGCCTTGCTCGAGGGCCCAGCAGTGGCAGCCTGGTCTTCCTGGACTCTCAACCTTCTGATCAGTAGTCCAACACCTTAACCACTGATCTAATCGTTGAATCTTTCTAGAAATAATAGTCAGATGTTTTTTATTTTTAAGCACATATCATATTCACCAACACCTACAAAGCATGTGCACACAAACACACACTTCATCTTGGTGCTTTTCAACAGAGTCAGGGACAAACAGCAGTGTTACGCAACAGCTCTCTTTCACACGCGCCTTTCTCCTCACAGAAAGTCAGAAAAAAAGGACTAAACAGAACGAGGGAAAAAAGGCAGGGAGCGCTTAAGTGGAGGCCATTTCCATGGCAACAGGAAAAACGTTGACGCCGGTAATCAGAAACACGTGTAGAAGCGGTGAGGCGAGCGGCTCGGTGCCGCACGGACGACGTGCGTGCATGCACGTTACACAGCGTGTGAGAACTCCACACGTATAACAGGGTCACATTTACATGGAGAAAGGCTGCATTAAAGCCTAATACGATTAACACAGAC
Source organism: Hemibagrus wyckioides (assembly GCF_019097595.1). Taxonomy (NCBI): domain Eukaryota; kingdom Metazoa; phylum Chordata; class Actinopteri; order Siluriformes; family Bagridae; genus Hemibagrus; species Hemibagrus wyckioides. The sequence goes on along the minus strand of NC_080721.1, from coordinate 10,751,946 downwards.
TGAATCTCTGACCATAGCACCACGTGTAACACACTCACCACAACGGTGATGCCGTCCTTCTCCAGGGGCGTTTTGTCGTAGGTCACCTCACACACACGCACCAGTGTTGTAGCACCATACTTCTTCAGGTCCTGGGGAGCAGAAGCAAAGAAAGAAATTTACAGACAGTTCACACACACACACACACACACACACACACACACACACACACACACACACACACACAAGAGTATAGAGGCATTTGAATGGAGTTTAGAGTGTATAGTGTGTAGTGTATACACCTGCACTCACGTATAAACACAGAGGCAGCACCAGTATCAGAGCAGAGCACAAATGAACCTGACATTTCAGACAAAACACTTTCTGCAAGCAATCAAAGAATCTGCTACAAAAAAATCTGTTTCTCTGAAACTTCAAGTCCTGCTTCACTAAAAACTGTTTCTCTGAAAACTGACTGCAATTTCACATGCGCCCTCTCTCTCTCGCTGCCTCTTTCTCTACTTCTCCCTCTCTACCTCTGCACCTCCACTCCTCTGCCTCTCTCTCTCATTCCCTTTCTCTGTCCTCTCTCTGCCTCATTCTCTACTTCTTCCTCTCTACCCCTCTCTCCTTCTCTTTTTCTCTCTGTCCTCTCTCTGCCTCATATGTACTTCTCCCTCTCTACCTCTACCCCTCTGTCTGTCTATCTCTCTCTCTCTCTCTCTCTGTCCTTCCCTCTTTCTTATTCCCTCCCTCTTTCGCTATCCTTCTCTCTCGCTCTCTCTCTCTCTCTAAAAGTACACATCAGCACTTACGTGCAGATGCGCACGTAAATAAGGATAGAAAGACACACAAACAAGTCATCAATAAATAGAGAAAGAAACAAGAAACAGAAGCTAACTGACGGAAAGATGGACTAAAAACGAGAGAAACAGGCTGAAAATAGATGGACAGAGAGACATACAGAAATCCTCAGGTGTGTGTGTGTGAGATCTGTTTCTAACCCCGCACATGCTCTTCATCAGCCAACACACACACATTTTACACCATGTGAGTGCAGTCAAGGGCCACATCTCCGTAGCAACAGCGGCTTGCTTCATGGTGTACTAAGGCATATAATCCGAATCGACATACAATTACATGTGTGTGCAGTATGTAATATGAAATAATTCACAGTATTCAGTACACAGTATAAACTACTCGCACCGGGGCCGTAGCCGTGATTACAGTGTACCGTTTCCCACGTGTGTCGTCTCTTCATTTTCAATCAAAAGTTCACACACACTAAACATGATAGATTACCCACAATGCCGTTCCGCAGCCTGCTGATAGCAGTGCAGTGGGATTTAACACTCACTTAATCACTACCTATGGATAGCAGTGCGGCAGCGCTTTGTTAATTCCGTCTGTTCATCTCTCTCATCTCCTTATCTGTACACGCTGCTCAAACAGATCGTGTTCAACTCTGCCACCGAGACAATCAACAACACACTGTGCATCACTGTGAAAGTAATCTGACCAAAAAAATGACAAACCCTGAACCTGATCATGTGACTAACAGACTGGTCATGTGATTGTCTCTGTAGCTGCATTATAGGATGTAGTATGAAGTGAACACAAATGTATATAGAGGAAAACTGACAGAAAAAGATGAGTGAAATGTTACCTCTTTAAAGCTGTTGAGGGTGGAGTTGGTGGGATTGTGTGTGATGAGAAACCTCATGTTCTTATAGCACACCTCCACCGGAGCCGGTCTGTTCATCCGTGCCATGCTGCTTCACCTTCAGAACTTTACTCGACGGCTGAAGAAGTGTTTGGACTGTCCGGGGTCTGTATCCGGATACAGATTTGAAAAGTTTTCACGACTTGATCGGTCCACCTGGGGATCCAGTTCCTTCCTACAACAAAGCCGGCTTTCTTTTGCCAGGAGGGGAAAAAAATCACCCCATCGGCTAGTAGATATGTACGGAGTTGTGTTCAGAGATCAGTGAGGTGAAGGGGTTCAGTACAGAACATCGCTCAACACGTCAATGGTGCAGATGCTGAGTGCAGCAGTGAGAGACAGGCCTCTGCAACAGGAACAGCATCAAAGCAAGGCACCATGGGAAAACAGCTTCTGGGGGGAGAGAGAGAGAGAGAGAGATAGACAGACAGGCATAATCAGATAAATAGAGAGAGAGAGAGAGATAGATAGATAGATAGATAGATAGATAGATAGATAGATAGATATAATCAGATAAATAGAGAGAGATAGATAGATAGATAGATAGAGAGAGAGAGAGAGAGAGAGAGAGAGAGATAGATAGATAGATAGATAGAGATAGATAGATAGACATAATCAGATAAATAGAGAGAGAGAGAGAGAGAGAGAGAGAAATGTTAAAATGTGAATCAACATCAAGGCATTTACTCACTGGATTTTTATTGCAGTTGTATTTCATATTAAAATGATCAGACACTGAATTGAACACAACCCAAAGATTCAATCACTTCATTTTTCTGACTGAAATATTACCAGAATTTAACCAGAAATAGACAAGAAAGAGACTTTTTCCTGATTGTCTAAAGCCACCTTGGCTAAGCGAAGAGTTCAAGATGGGTTATACTGCTTCAGGAGCTCAGCAAGATACGGCTCTCTTATGCTAGAGACACACACAGCATAGTGGACATATCATGAACAAACGTCCAATGTTATATGTCCATTAATATAATAAAAATATTCAATCATTTAATCATCCTGCTCAACTATGAAGATCTATGTTGTGAGTTTATACTTCTCAATTTATAAAACATGAACGTTCTTTTAAGAAAATCTTCTCAAACGTTTTATGAAGAACTGATGCAATTTTTTATTATTTTTTTCAAACATTTTTAATCCTTTTTTTTTATCGTTTGCATCCTATCTTTTCCAGTCTTTTGGCATTGAGCTGCAAATCTTCCGGATAAATCCTGCTAATTGCTTTCCAAACTCCAGCTTCATTTCCTCTCTTTTATAACATCATGGTGTTTCTTCAACATTTTCTTTAATCTCCCACCAAATATTCACCCAGTAGTGCGACGGCAAAGTTTCTCTGCACCCGTCATCGCGCTGTCACGAAAGGAGAGGAATAAAGACGGCTAATGATGCGCTAACGTTTCTCGGAGTAGCCGAGAAACAAAAGTTTTTAGTCGCGAATCAGTGCAACAATGGTGACTTCACTTTGGGAATACGGCCTCGTACCGTGAGACGGAAGGCGAAACTCTTAATGAGGTCCTCTGAGGAAATTTTAAAAGGAAGCTTCATGTTCCTAAAAGGCTGCGAGTCTTACAGAGTTAACATTAAATCTTAAAGCCTTCATTTTTTGTTTTTGTAACTGTACATTTTATAGGGTTCTATAAGCTCATTTTGCGTATGTATTTACCTGAATAACTTTTAGTCTATATAATCATTTCATATTATATAGATACACATCTACAGTCTGGATCCTTCTGCCTTCTAATGAAGCTTGGGGATTATTAATATTACTCGACTAAGCAAGAAATATCCGGAGGTGCCATTATTTCTTTGAAGACCTCAGTCATGTGCCGCGGTTGCTTGGAAAACCGTAAACAATAAGCAGCGCCTGCGGCACCCTGAGGTATCAGGACGGGGATAATTGGGTATATCGTCTCTGGTGAAATAGGACTCGCGAAAATCAAGAAAACAATCCAGGAAAAAAAAATGTTTTACTTCTCCATCGCATGCGGTACATGGTGTTTTTTTACGCTTTGTGTTGGGCAGTACATGTCCTCTTCTCCAGAACAATTACCCAACCTTTTCCCATAGGAGCTAAACGAACAAGTAAATATTTGCACTGATGATTTTAAGAGCCGCCGTGGGCCTCGGAAGGCTGCTGCTTAAAAATAAACCAGAGAACAAACACCACAAGAGAGGAGTCAGATCGAGAGCTGTTCAAATCACAGCGAAGAAGAAGAAAAACTGCTCTAAAATTCAGAGAAATAAGAGAAATTCCTCCTTTCACGTAGAACTCGCTTCACGGCGACAAAAAACGAATCACAGCGCTGTCCGTTTGCACATCTGAACACCAGGCTATGTGATTCCTGGCCTCCTTATAGGTCGAGTTGCTATTTTCACTCACCGTGTCTCTAAGCCGTGCCAAAAAGACGACCTGTTCTGCATGTCACACTTTCAGATCGAGTTCACATCCTGAAAGATACTAGCAGTAGACACTATGCCAGGGATACACTCATCTTCTCCGAGTCTACACAAACAGATTTGTGTAAAAACACAACTTCTTGTCCGTAACAATCCAACCAGCTGATCCTTCGTCCAGGTCTGATCCAAAACCTCCGCTTGGAAACAGGTCTTGTGCGGAAGTGTCTGGATTTTGCGGCACATTCGTATGAGTGTAACAACATTAAACAAAGCCGAATGAAAATGCAAACAGCTTCTACAATAAGAAATTACAGAGCAGGAAGGAAACACCTGGCCAAGCAGCCTTAGACACACAGGATCCCATCATGTGCAGAACCGCAGCTCGAATACACAGGTGGATACAGACTTTTTCGAAAGCTGACAATTTTCCCCACAGATAATTTTTTCTTTTTTAATAAAAAACGTTAAACAGTGACCACACTACCGTCCCTTTATAAGGTACGTGTTTTGTCTTTATTTTCAGTTTTTCTTATCATTTATTATTTTTTAATTTTCTAAATATTACTTTATTCATTTATTATTATTTTTTTATTTACTAAATATTGTTTTGTATTTATTATTGTTATTAAAATTATTATTAAAATTATTTTGTATTATTTATTTATTTTTTTTTCAATTTATTTCATATTATTTACTTTAATGCCATTTTTTCATTGTATTATTTATTTATCTTTTTATTTTCCAATAGACATAAAATTCACCTAGAGAAAAAAAAATGCTTTTATACTATAATGCAATATTTAGTAATGACCACAGAGTTGGCCGTCAATAAGCTCAGTGAGCTCAGAGTGATTACAGTGATTACTCACACACACACACACACACACACCTTTCTATAATGGGTTTTGTGGACTTGACGCTCTGTCTGGGCCACCTGGGTGTTAAAAATAGGTTCAGCAGCTGCCTTTCAGATGCACCGGAGTTGCTTTTCAAACCTTGTGTCTTGTGGAGTTTAAAGCAATGGAAAATCCATCATTAAATCCGGATTCTTCAAGCAGCTCATTTGGGCAAATGCATACAGGTATTAAAAGTTACCCCAAAGTATGCTGTGGCATGTTACATCACAGCTCTGTGGTAAAAAAAAAAAAATTCTACAACAACAGCTTTGGCAGAAGCTCCAGGTACAAGACAAATCACAGGATTACATTTTAACACAGGACTGTTACTATGGTAACGGAATGGATGGGGACTTGGGCTTATGCAGTGGACACTGAAAACTGATTTGACACAAATGTGTGAATTTGTTGACATGGTGAAGCTTTTCATTAACATAACTTTTTATTTTTATTTGTTCATTTGTTGGAAGGAGACTCCAGTGTCAGAGCTGGGTAAAAGTGAGAGATGCAAGAAAGTCTTCAGAAAGGAGAGAGAGAAAGAGACAGTAAAGAAAGAACAGTTGAGAGAGAAGAAAGAGAGAAAAGAGAGAGAGAGAGAGAGAGAGAGAGAGAGAGAGAGAGTAAAGAAAAGAGAGTTGAGAGAGAGAGAGAGAGAGAGAGAGTAAAGAAAGAAGAGAGTTGAGAGAGAGAGAAAGTAAAGAAAGAGAGAAAAAGGAGAGAGAAGAAAGAGAGAAAAGAGAGAGAGAGTGAGAGAGAGAGAGAGAGTAAAGAAAAGAGAGTAGAGAGAGAGAGAGAGAGAGAGAGTAAAGAAAGAAGAGAGTTGAGAGAGAAGAAAGACAGAGAGAGAGAGAGAGAGAGAGAAAGTAAAGAAAGAGAGAAAAAGGAGAGAGAAGAAAGATGGAAAAAAGGAGAGAGCAAGAGAGAGAGAGAGAGAGAGCGAGAGAGAGAGAGAGGAGAGTTGAGAGAAGAAAGAGAAAAAGGAGAGAGAGAGAGAGAGAGAGAGAGAGAGAGAGAGAGAGAGAATGAAAAAGAGAGATGAGAGTAAAGAAAAAAGGAGAGAGCGAAAGAGAGTGAGAGAGATAATGAAAAAGAGAGAGATGAGAGTAAAGAAGAGAGAAGAAAAAAGGAGAGAGAGAAAGAAGAGTTGAGAGAGAAGAAAGAGAAAAAGGAGAGAGAGAGAGAGAGAGAGAGAGAGAGAGAGAGAGAATGAAAAAGAGAAATATGAGATAGTAAAGAAAGAAGAGAGTTGTGAGAGAAGAAAGATGGAAAAAAGGAGAGATAGAGAGAGAGATAGAGAATAAAGAGGAAAATAAAGAGAGAGAGATGAGAGGGGTTGATGAGAGAATGTTTATATCCGTAATCATCATATTACCACGCTATAATCGGACTCCATCATTGAGGGACATGCCGTTACAGGAAAATAATCAACTCTAAGCACTTTGGAGCAGCTGCAGGTTTATTTTCCCCTCCAGGGTGTGAATCTGTTGCAGCCCCTATAATCCTCCCTGCGCTCTCACGTAATTGACGCCCTCACAGGCATTTCAAAGGCATGAAATTACAAACGACGTGCATGTGATGTCCACATACGTGTGAGTTTTCACGTCAGTAGTGGAATTAAAACTGAACGTGATAACCCCCGTGCTATCCCCTGATCACATGAGACAGGTTTATGCAGCCGAGTCCAAAAGTTTGTACACCCCTAGTCTAAAATGGACAAGGCAACAGGTAAACTAGTCGATGGTTCCATCTTGGATGTGAAAATCATTGTTCGTTAGCACAAGGATGGAAAATGACCATGAAGGAGATATTCATTTATATAATAAGAGTGACAAAATTCTTTTATCAAAACTTTTCCCTCGCTCTAGAGTGAAGGAGAGAATTTCTTTTTCTTGGTTGTTTAAACTCCTGTTAATTTTTCTGAATCGTCGTTACATAACATTTTTTAACCCAAACTGTAACACAAAAGTTTCGATTTCTTTTAAAGCAGAAACCTCGAAAGCACAAACTTCTGAACACAACTCTGAAGGAGGATGTGAACACAAAAAATGAGTATTTCGTATGTTAACACTTGCCTGGACGAGACAATATAATGATGTTGAACTCGTAGGCCTAATCAGGGAATTGTGGGAAATGAAGTGCAAAGCATGTTAGAATTGTCCTTGGAAGGAGGTCTGCTTTCTGTACAGATAGGGCATTGGTGGCTCAGTAGTAGGTTTCGCGCCTACCATGTGGAAGACCAGGGTTCGAATTCCCAGCCAGTGCTCAAACCCCAGCCATTGGATGCAGTGCCGGTCCTAAACCCGGATAAAATGGGAGGGTTGTGTCAGGAAGGGCATCCGGCATAAAACCTGTGCCAAGTTGTTGTGTGGACCAGTTGGTTCCGCTGTGGTGACCCCTCACACACAGAGAGCAGCCGAAAGATCAACAACATTCTGTCCAGATGATTTATTTGTATTTTTACAATAATAAAATCGATCGTAAAGCGAGTCCATTAGGCTGCATCAATAACACGATAAATAAAAACTAAAAAAGCAAAAAGTGCAAAAGCATCAGAACAAGCCAGCTGGTTAGACATGAACGTCATTAAAAACTTGCGATTAAATCGATGGCGGTAAAAACGGCTTCATTATCTATTAATACAAGCTTTATTCGAGGTAATTTACAAGCCAAGCTGTTTAAGGAGCGGACAGTAAGACGAGAGCCGCATGGCCGGGTTTCCAGCCGCTAAACAGAGATGCACAGCTACATGTTATTTTGTGCTTCATATCACTACATTATACCATGTAGTCAGTCTCTGTAGGATTTCGCCGAGCGTTTTGTGATTGTTGCGGCCAAAAAATGCTCGATTTTGCTGCGGTTTATTTCCGAAAATGCCTATGAGTTTGTTTGTTTTCTATAGAAAGCTAATCGACTCGGAGAAATCGTAAGCACATGATTCTTTTAATCCCCTACCGGTGAAGACAGATAAATAATGACTTTCTATAAGACCTGTACTCATGTTCAACACAGGTGAACGGTAGGGAGCTGAAGGACGTTTAGCTTGTGTTAGATTGCGTCAAGAAACTAGCTAGCTAGCTAAGACTTGAAAGCAAGCTCGTGTTCTTACTAATGGAGTTGCTAACTGACGTCGCTAACAAATTTGATGGCGTTTCTTTGGGCAGAACTTCGACTTTCAGCATGTTTTGTTGAACTTGCCCACAAACAACAAAGATATCAATTTGCCACCACTTAGCCTCGCATATCCACTGACAAGATGCCAAGTCACTCATATCTTCTAAAGTTACATGATTTGAAAGCGTCAGTTTAGCCAAATAGCTTCCATTAGCGGGTTTAGTGGTAATTCATTGTGAGCAGTTGATGACACAACACCTTAGCTAATGTTTAGCTCCATTCTTTTTGTTTACACACCTACAATCTTGCTAATAAACTGTGCTGCATTTCAAAATACTGTGAAAAACAAAACGATGATTACAAAAATATCACAAACAACTAATATTAATAATAATATTTAGTATTCAGTAAATAAAGTAAGATTCTTCAAATTGGAGTAATAGTCAGATATCCAAGCTTTTGTAACCCAAATGAAAACTCCATTTATTACTAGAAGGCTGAAACATTGGTGTAAAACACAGGCGTGTGAAATCCAGTGGTGTGAGGCAGCAGCTGAAGGAAAAGGCCAGATGAAGTGTGAGAGGATCTCTGACATGGGCCGTGGTTCCTGCAGTCACATTCCTCAGTGATCACTCGCTGTAAGTTACACAGAGCCACAGCTGAGGAGAAACTCCATCAGCATAACAGGAAGAGCTCAGTAACACACACACACCTACTCTCTCTCTCTCTCTCTCTCTCTCTCTCTCTCTCTCTCACACACACACACACACACACAAAGACACACAAAGTCACACACCTACTCTCTCTCTCAGACACACACGCAAACACACACACATACAGTCACACACCTACTCTCTCTCTCAGACACACACCTACAGTTGCACACACACAGTCACACACCTACTCGCTCTTGCACACACACACAGTCGCGCACACACACACCTATTCTTTCTCACAGTTGCACACACACAGGTGCGCTCATACAGTCACACACCTATAGTCACACACACACAGTCGTGCACCTACTTTCTCTCGCACACGCAAAGACGCACACAAACAGTCGCACACACACACACCTACACTCTCTCACACACAGTCACACACGCACCTACTTTCTTTCACACACAAACAGTCGCGCACACACACACACCTACACTCTCTCACACACAGTCACACACGCACCTACTCTCTTTCACACACACACAGTCGCGCACACACACCTACTCTCTCTCGCACGCACACAGTTGCACACACACACCCTCACTCGCACACACATACAGTCACACACCTACTCTAACTCTTTCTCTCTCAGACACACATACACTCTCTCTCTCTCTCTCTCTCTCTCTCTCTCTCACAGACAGACAGAGACACACTCACACACCTACTCTCTCTCACACACACACAGTCGCACACACACAGGCACATATGTTGGTCTCAGTAATTTGTGGTTTCAGTAAAACACTAATAATCAACCTGCTCTTAAAAGAAATTACTCCGGGAAAAGAAATCTATCTAACTTAATCCTGACATAAAAGCTTTACTACATGAAAACATGGTCGACTAACTCCAACTTGTTCACACCACACTGCTGAGGAATAAAATGCTTTAGGGTGCGCTGTTGCAGGAAAATTGTGGGTCACAGAAATTCACGCAAAACCATGAAATCGAACGCAAACTATCTAAATACGCGCAGATTTTCCACAGATGTGAATGTCGTGTGATGTCACAGCAACACGCATTCAGCCGAAAAACTCTTCCAGTTACGTGTTGAACAACTACTATTCCCTCACAAGACTCATGAATTAAATAACGGGATCAAATTTCACACAGAAAAAGTTGACACAATGTGAGATTAACCACTACAAGATACAAATACGGCTTATACACCCTGCATCCTTTCCCCTTCGGTGAACAGGCTCGTAACACTTCTGCATTCTTCTTAGAATTGCTCCTATTTTAAGTTTTTCACTACCCTCGCAAAGGTCTCATTTATCTCTCAGTGTCTGCAAGCCACTCGAATCTCAGTGACCTTCCTCAGGTATGGGATAAATACTTGTCTAATTAATTAGTCCCTTATTCCCTTTAAACTGAAGCAAATAGTCATGCACGCACAAGAACAGAGGTAAGAAAACACCTATTTTTCTAACAGCTTCTAGCTCATAGAACTGCCTTCTACGTATAAATATAATGTAGGTATAGTTGTCTGATGCGCAAAGGACGCAGTGTCGTCTCCGTGTAGCGATGAACGCAAACCAAAAGCCGCACTGTTTCAACACAGAAATGCGTCAGAGCACTGACCGGAGCGAGTCCATGGCCTTTTCCATCATGCAAATTTTATTTGCATTTGGAGTTTAGATGAAAAAGCTGAAATGCGTAATATCGCTGTAGGGACTCCATGCGATAGCAATACTACACATTTCAGCCTTTTCAGATAATGCCAAAGAGTCCAAACGCAAATAAAATTGGCACTGTGGAAAAGAATCCAATCCAAAAGAGCTACACTGATAACATTGACGTGAATAAGCACTACATGCGTACATCTTGGAACCTCTGCACACGACAAACCTTCCCTAAACACACAGTAGCTCCAAGACTGAAAACAAAACATCCAGGCAGAATTCCGTCTCCTCAAAACCCACAAATTTCCAAGTAAAAATGATCCCAAACCCCAAACAAGTCATCATGAGCTTTACGAACAATTTACAAGCTGTCATTAACTAACCAGACGCCTACCTTTCCTACCCCGAGTGACGCCTTCGGAGACGACGAAACGCTGAGACCGAGAGCAGCAGAGACTGATTAGATGTTTTGACTTGGTTGGTTTTTTTGTTGTTTTTTTGCAAGATCGCTCATCTGTAAAGTGCAACACAGGATGTCAAAGGGAACAGGTGCCTTTCTCTGACAAACACTCACAGATGAGCAGAAGATCCACAACTTATTATTATACTCTGGCCACGAGACGGCAAAAACAAAACACAACCGCAAATAATTTGTTCTTTTGTGTGAATCAGACTGGGAGCAACAACTCTTGCAGATTTCACAAAGTTCAGGAATGTCCAAATTAGGAAGAGCAGTGATGAGGAACACAACACAGGAAATCCTTTATCCTGTCTCGCAAGGATTTACTTACACACACACACACACACACACACACAAGTCTTTCACCAAACTTCTGAAAGAGGTATCAATAATGCAGACAAAAGGGTTTAAACATTTATATATAAAGAGAGTGGAATATGCCACTACCCCATCACCCTCAGTATGTAACGTACAGGATAAAACACTTGAAAGTATAACCGTATAGGAAAACAATCAACACTGTGGTGAGATAAAGCAGAGTCCCGGTTACTACCCCAGCGCTGATTATTTTCCAAAAGAGTGTCTCCAGAGTGCTTTACTACTCTGTTAAAGAACGATACCTCATATCTTTACAGTTACATTTAACGTTGTGGAACAGTCTGGTCCTCAGCGACACTGGAGACTCCTTCACTAATGTTAAACGTTACAGAAAACGTCGTCACCGTATCACCTAACTGTACGTTTCTCTTTGTTAAATAACAGCACTTTTTTAATCGTTAGGTTTATATTACATGTCCATATTGCGTGTCTCTAGTCAGGTGAAACAATACGGTGTTAGAACCAGTGCATTAATATTAAAGTACAGTCAGAACTACTGTCAGAGCTGGTGAGATATATATATATATATATATATATGTATATATATATATATATATATATATATATATATATATATATATATATATATATATATATATATATACACACACAAGAAAAACTTCTGACCAATCAGATTCAGGAATTTCATAGCATTGTGGTACTGAGTCAATAAACACACTGAATCATTTTTTTTGTCTGCAGCTGGAAGTTCTCAGAAGACAAGCTGATGTTATTCCGGTGTCAGAGGGTTTCCTGTCTGAGACTTACAGCTGGACCTTTGGGCTTGTGAAAAAAACGAGGAAAAAAAGAGGAAAAAGACAACAGTTTTGCGCACACACACACACACCCACCCATGTGTATACACATGTACACATACATACACACTTCTACAGCCCTTACTAAAATCAGGTCTCACCTGAAACTTCTCGTCTCGTCATTCACTCGCTTTTCTCCATTGACTGCGTCTGTATTCAATTAGCAATCTTCATTGCAAAGGAAACATTCCTGTTTTTTTCTCCTCGGGACCTCGCCCGGAGGTCAATCTGAGCCCTTTTTAATTGACCGGAGCAGCACGAATCTCAAAACTCTCACTGCAGGGAAATGCTTGCATGCACCATGCAAAAATCCCCCTGTGATTCAGGATTTCCCTTTTAAACCTCCCACAGTGTGGAAATGCAAACTACACTCAGGCTTTTCCCTCCCTCCGTCTCCAAACACCTCATTCTTTCTCTACGGAAACAGGCAGAAAGGTCCCGTCTCAAAAGAGCCTGAAAAGGTCAGACAGCTCGGTGTATGAGCCTCGCATAAATCGTCTTTTCTTTCATGAGATGCCTCAAACAGTTCAGTTCCAGCTTTGACTCTTAACCCTAACTACTGTCTCAGTAAGAAATGAATAAAACACATGCTGGTTTTTTAGGGACATGCTGTTACGGGAAAACTACAAATGACAGGGTGGTGCGATACAGTTACTGCTAGCACTCTGAAGCGGATTATTTTCCTAGAACAGCGCGTCCTGAAGAGTTTTTCTTCTTTTCATAAAACTGCAATCTGCTAACAATTACAATCGGAATCTATTAAAAGAGCACAAGATAGGATTTATATTGTTACATCTACATTTAATGCTGTGAAACATCCGCAAAACAAACTAGCTCTGTTTATCACTTCCATTACAGCGGCTATATAAAGTCTATTCTTTAAAACCTTCTCTCTAGTGAAGTTACTATGACTACAGATGTAGCGCGTCACATTCAGTTACAACAAATTGATGAAAAACGTCACCTCAAACAACCAAATAAATATAAGCTTAAACTGTAAAATTCATTATATAGTAAAATTTTAATGCTTTTTCATTCCTTTCATTGATTTTGTCTACACAGTTAGCAGTTAGCCCAGCCTTCATTAGCTCAAGCTACTCGATTAGCTAAATAAACAGTGTTTGCTGTGCTAACTCCGTCAACTCCATAGCCTCAGTGTTCTCACATATCTTCATTTTCATGGCTAAATTTGTAGATTCGTGGCTTAGTGCTATTAGATTCATTACCTCAGCTTGCTCACTTAGCATTATAGAAGTGTTTCTCAGTCACTGACTATTTTCTGGTAGCTCAAGTCACACAGATAGTAAAACTTTATGAGCTCTGCTAACTCTTCTAAGAGTTTCTCAGCGTCCGTGTAAATGTGACATCGAAGGTGTGGGTCTTTCGTTTCAGCCATGATGATTAAACTGACCAGTGATGTGGCTTAACTGGTTTCTCGCTATAAAAAACAAGCCCACAGGTTTTACTTTTTTTTTTTTCCCCCTAAACCAAATCACATTGTAACGCTACTTGTTTCGGACAAAGACGACAGAACGTGTCCTTAAAGGAACTTTATTTTCTTGCCTGTTGAAGCCATACTGGTGAAACTTTAATGTTATGGTTAAAGCTTTAAGCGCTGATTGAATCTTTAAAGGCTATGAATCATCCTTCAAGATAACGTGTAATCGATTTGGTTACAGAGTTTTGAGATATTGCTTGTATTGTATGTCATTAGGAAGCTAGTTATGCTGGTCCATCTACAGATGGATAATATTCATGAGAAGAGCAAGAGTTATGAGTGCGTCTATGGCCTGATGTCTGAATAAAAGTGACTTTAACTAAACATCCTGCTGCAGCGAGGATTTCCTGAAAAGTGAATTAGATTTTACAGTAAAACACTACAAAATCCCACAGCCTTCCACAAAGTGTGTGGCTAATGGCTGTTTATCTGCGGCTGATTACGTGACTGCGCAGGGTCAGGCGCTATTTGATGCCCATCGATCTTGGCCCCAGCTTCAAAGCTGCCAACGGCTCGCTGTTTATTTACACTCATTTCGCAAAGGACGATAAGCATCACACACGAGAGAAGAGGACGGAAATCCAAATCCTTTCTTCAGGGTAGAGCTGCTTTGAATCATTAGAGACTGCTGACAACTATATAGCTGAAGATGAAACTTTTTCATAGGCAAGTGCGTAAAACAATCCGATCGTATTGTGAAAAGAGAGCAGAAAATCCTGGATTTTATATGAATAAACTCAAAGACTGATCACAGTACAAGTAAAGCTATGAGAGTAAACCCCGCCCCATCACACTTATGTAACCAATCAGAACCTGACATTAAAAATGAATCAATTCCAAACACTTACAAATGTGAACTTAAGTCATAAAATAATGGCATGTAATACTTTTTACCCATTTATAGTTACTTTCCTGTTATCACTTTTGTTATAGCAGATTTTCCCTGTTCAAAATTGTAAAGGAATTGTTTTACTTCCGACTGGAATAAATCAACTCGATCTCAGAATTGGGAAGTCGGAACTAGGAATTATGGAATTTCTGACCTCCATGTCTTCAAACTATAAAGCATCCATGTTGAATATATTCAGTTATGACCTCCACCCGAGTCGCATCATGGTTTTCATTTTGTTTTCTGTGTCATAATTGAACCTGACTGTATTGTATATCTTCTTGTGTACGGTTTTCTAGTTCCCGGCTATGTTATTCTTATTCTTTTTGGTTTTAAACCCTTTGTTTCCAGTTGCCATTCACAGATAACCACTTCTCTAATTTCTTCTAAAAGTTCTCTGCATTTGCAGTAAGCAGTCGACCTGCTATAATCTGCGAGCTTTGAGTTTGTTAAAGCTGTAGTCCTTGTTAAATTCTACATTTGGAAAACTGAAGCTGCAGAGCACACCCCTGCCCCTGGAACAACATGATTACCAGAAGGATTCCAGAAATATATATATATATTTTTTTTTCAAATTAAAAGGGAGCTCCTTGGCCAATCGCTGACCGCAATCAGATCCGCCGATTGACAGTGTAAGACTTGCTGGACGTCACTGGGAGAGCACAAATGGCTCCTTGTGGCATGGGGACATGGGGTCATGTGCAAGTATTTATTTGAGGCTTTCGGGAGCCTCTTGGGGACATTTCAGGCAAATTCTCAGCCCTGAGAATCCGCTGTTCTTTTTTCTCACCACACATGGGATCGCTACTCGGAGACCTTTAAATGATGGCGAGCCACGGTCTGTTTAGTGAGAGCAAATCCTCCTGCTAAACCGAACAAACCACTCACATGATTGGTATCCCAAAGCATTTGACATGGGGATGCTAAGTAAGTCATGATCCAAATGCTTAGTCGCCATTTACCGCTTTAGCGTTTAACATACACACCTACCTGCAGGGAAAAGTCAACAAATCTCAAAATATGGCTTATAATCCAAATATAATCAAAGTTTTGCAAATACTATAACAGCTCTAGAGTACCTGAGCCTCACAAAATGCAATTCAATGTACAACTGTCCCTGACATTTTGTACACATGACAAACAAACTTAAAGCATCAGCAGTAACCTGCAATGTAGTTGTAGCTGACAGCTCCATAATGTCTTTATGTGTATAACTGGGTATGAAATGGCTTTAATTACCGCTGCACCATATGTGCACCATACTGGCTTTTTTTTTTTTTAAAGCACCACAAACAGAAATAACATCGAAAAACACACCATGTACTTATATTCAGCTCACTATATATAACAGCATATAAATATGTATATCTATCTGTATACTCTTTAATATAGTGGTACACTACAACGTCAATGTCTAATAAAGAGCCACTTTAGTGTTCAGCTCTCTATATACAAGTGCACTAGATAGGGTATGAAATAATGGATACTACAACTTTTAGTAGTAGTATTGCTATTCTCCTCTCCACACTATACATCAAGGAAATAAATGAACACTAGTTCTTACACTACAAGAGCTGGGTGTTAAAGGTTCCTAGATTTCTGAATCGCTCTACATGGAGTCTTTATTGATAGGGAACAAAGTCAACAAGGGTGTATGTAGTGCACTAAGGCAAGATACAGAAATTCAGATCCTTTCTAAACTGTGCACGCAAGACAAAAATGGATTCTACACACTATGTAGTGCACTACATAGTGTGACTCATTAGTAGCCAGTCGATGATTCAGCCCAAAAGGATTAAAGACAGCCCTAGACAATTAAAACAGACAGATGTGGCTACTCAACTCATTTTTCGCTCTCTGGCACAATCCCAAATATTGACTCACTTCCCATGTAAGTGCACTAGATTTGTAGGCACTAAATGATATCAGCAACATAAAAAATGGGCTTCTCATTGACTCAGTGACAAAGTTCTTAGCTTCCTGTCTCTAGTAAGTAAACACGTCGTGATCCGAGTTTTTTCGCCGAAGGTCCAAGCCAAAGGATGTTACAGCTTTGTAGACTGTTTGCAGAGCACCAATGATTTCACTGAGTGGACATGCTGAGATTCGGCTAAAACTTGTATAAATACACATACACACCTAGGTGCAACTTAGTGTAACTAATGCACCTTGTTTTTTCTCTCTCTCTTTTTTGTTGTGGAAACTGGAGAACCCAGAGGAAACCCATGCAGACAGGTGGAGAACATCTGGACCCTGAGCAGGATTGATCCTGCGACCCCAGAGCTGTTATTATGTATCCATAATAAATTTTATTGCTGATTCAGATTGTGTAATGCACATTGAGATTTAGGAAATAATAATAATAATAATAATAATAATAGTTGTTATTGTTGTTATTATTAGATTTCCCTCTGGATAAGGTGTGAAGGTTGTTATTCCACATGGCGAGCTCAGTCTTTGTGAGTGTTCTATGTGATGGAGAGTAAAGCCGGTATGAACATGAACACACACACACACACACACACACACACACACACACATAAAAATAACGCGTTCACGCGGCGCAAAACACACACCGGGTTATTATACTGAGCTAAAAAGCGGCTTAGATAAACACCACTTACCTGGAGATGTTCTCCAGCACACGTTATTCCGTCGTTTTGTGCAGATCGCAAGCACAAACCTCTCTGCGTCCATGTGAGACAACTCACACGTTCATTTTACTCACGACCCGTTCTGGTTGTCGCGTGACGTCAGAGCGAGCGCGTCACCGGCGCCGCCTGTGCGCGTGGATTGGTGCAAGTTAAACTCCGTCACGCACACACACACACACACACACACACACACAAGTGCGTGTGTGTGTGTGTGTGTGTGTGTGTGTCATTCAGTACAGAGAGCCATCTAGTGGTCTACTATCACCATCACTATACACTATTCTATACCACACCGAGCAAGCATAACATTATGACCACCTGCCTAAATTGTGGTGGTCCCTCTTTTGCTGCCAAAACAGCCCTGCCCCGTCATGCACTGTGTATTCTGACACCTTTCTGTCATGCACTGATCATTTCTTGAATCCTGCACACAAAATAATACAAATACTCAGACAGAGCAAACATTTAAGTGAGATAATTAAAAAAAACAGTTTTTAGACACACACACACAATCCCCCTCAGTCACTTAAGGGGGAAATTCCTCCCTATTGTCCAGGCTCTGGCTATCACAAGAATATTGAAGCCACAGTTCTGCATTTGAACCCGAAGATTACAATTCTGAATGGGACTTTTTTTTTGGAAGTGAAAGGGTGCCTTCGTTTTACAGCAAACAGAAGGAAATATGTTTTTTATACATTCAACATTTTTGCTTGTGTTGTTCGTACAATTAAATCAGTCAAAAATCTCATTTAGTTTGCTTGCATGTCAGCTTATGACCAAACAAAATGTTTATATTTACATTTGTAGATACAGTTGATATTAATTTCCCCAAATTTCTAAATAATTTTAAACAATTCCCATTTGTTCCATAAATTCCTGTTAAGTTTCCAACTTGGAATATTTCCTAGACTAACTAAACAGATATCTGGAGAGAGTACTCCATCACAGTTTAGTAGTGAGGACTTTATGAACTTCTTCACTGAAAAAAATTGATAGCATCAGGAATAAAATTATGGATGTTCAACCTTTGACAGCATCCTGTGATCTAGTCCTAGCTCCACAGTGAAAGACCTGGGAGTAATATTAGACAGCAACTTCTCCTTTGAAAATCATATTTTCAATACTACAAAAACAGCCTTCTTCCACCTTAGAAATATTGCCAAGCTTAGGAACATTTTATCTGTATCTGATGCAGAAAAGCTAGTTCATGCATTCATGACCTCCAGACTGGACTATTGTAACGGATTACTAGGTGGTTGTCCTGCATCTTCAATAAACAAGCTACAGTTAGTCCAGAATGCAGTCATCAGCGTTCTTACCAGGTCAAGAAAATATGATCATATAACCCCAATATTATTATCCCTGTACTGGCTACCTGTCAAGTTTAGAATTGACTATAAACTAGCACTACTCATGTACAAGGCTGTAAATGGTTTAGCTCCCACATATCTAACCAGTCTTCTAACATGTCACAATCCACGACGCTCCTTAACATCTCAAAACTCCGGACTTCAGGTAGTTCCCAGAATATTAAAGTCTACAAAAGCGGGTACAGTGTTTTAGTATTTAGCTCCTACTCCTTTGGAATAGATTTCCTGACAGTGTTCAGGGTGCAAACACAGTCTCCCAGTTTAAAAGCAGATTAAAGGCATATCTCTTTAGGCAGGCATACACTCAATACATCCTATAACTGAAAAAAAATCATTTCCATCAACAACAAAAAAATCGGACTTTTTCCTCCGGATGTCAGTTTTAGCCATGATTAGTTCAGAGGCGATTTTTAAGCAAAGAAACAGCTAAAACTACACTTTAACCTTTAGCAACCATTAAAAATTACAATCAGAGCAATAAATAGAGCTGTTTACTATAGTAAAGTTAGACTGTATGAGATAAAGATGAAATGTCTGATAGTACAGTAACTCTTGATTCTCAGTCACTGAACTGATGATAGGATTGGGGCTTTTTTGGGGATGAAAAGTAATGAGCAGGATTTGAAGTCATCCTCCTTGTTGCTATATATGATATATGATGTGTTTGGTGACAGGACATTTTATGTTGTTTTAATGATCAGTGTCCAGTGGGATGTGGTTCTGTCCAGGTGAACCTGATGGTCAGTCCTCCAGATGATGATTCATCAGTGTCCAGTGGGCTATGGTTCTGTCCTGGTGAACCTGATGGTCTGCTCTCCGGATGATGATTCATCAGTGTCCAGTGGGATGTGGTTCTGTCCTGGTGAACCTGATGGTCTGCTCTCCGGATGATGATTCATCAGTGTCCAGTGGGCTATGGTTCTGTCCTGGTGAACCTGATGGTCTGCTCTCCGGATGATGATTCATCAGTGTCCAGTGGGATGTGGTTCTGTCCAGGTGAACCTGATGGTCTGCTCTCCGGATGATGATTCATCAGTGTCCAGTGGGCTATGGTTCTGTCCTGGTGAACCTGATGGTCTGCTCTCCGGATGATGATTCATCAGTGTCCAGTGGTCCATGGGTCTGACCTTTTGAGCGTGATGGTCTGCCCTCTAGATGTAGACGGATGATAGTTCATCACTTAGGCAAGGCCAAAGCTCATTACTCTCCTCATCACCTGTACAGACTGTTCATTTAGATTTTATCTGAGGAGATTGTGATATTTGTGTATAGTTTGTAAACTCTCCTCATCACCTTTACATTTTGATTTTATTTGAATAAGATTTTGTTATAAGTGCTATAGTTATTAGTGCAGTCATAAATGGTAAGTTTTTTTTTAACTATAAAACATCACTGGCAAGTACACAGACTAAACATTATGTATTATGAAAAGTGATGTCTAATATTTACATTATTATTATTACCTCTGACATCACATGCATATAGTTCTTTGCATGAGTTCTTTGAACTCAAAACTACTAAGTTCAGATCAAAATTGTTCAGAATAATCAAAATGATTCTAATATGTAAGTTAATTCCTACCTTTTCTGTCCTATCACACCTGACCTAGCGTACTTCACATCACTTATTCTGCCTCACCTTACCTGTATCACCCAGCCTGCCCCACTCAGCCCAGCTCACACAGCTTGCCCCATATGGCTAACCCCCCGACCTGCCCTTCTCTGCCTGTCCACGTAGTCTGCCCTGGCCTGTCTGGCCTGCCCCGCCTGCCTACCTAGCCCAGCGGCCTCTGCTCACCACTCACCAGAGCTGCGCATGCTAGTTATCCCTGCTAGGTAGCCATTTGTACAGGTGGGTTGTAGATAGGTAGATATTTGTGTAGGTGGGGTGTAGATAGGTACTGTAGATGTTTGTGTATATAGGTAGATATTTGTGTAGGTGGGGTGTAGATAGGTACTGTAGATGTTTGTGTATATGTGGTGTGTAGATAGGTAGATATTTGTGTAGGTGGGGTGTAGATAGGTACTGTAGATGTTTGTGTATATGTGGTGTGTAGATAGGTAGATATTTGTGTAGGTGGGGTGTAGATAGGTACTGTAGATGTTTGTGTATATAGGTAGATATTTGTGTAGGTGGGGTGTAGATAGGTAGATATTTGTGTAGGTGGGGTGTAGATAGGTAGATATTTGTGTAGGTGGGGTGTAGATAGGTACTGTAGATGTTTGTGTATATGTGGTGTGTAGATAGGTAGATATTTGTGTAGGTGGGGTGTAGGTAGGTAGATATTTGTGTAGGTGGGGTGTAGATAGGTACTGTAGATGTTTGTGTATATGTGGTGTGTAGGTAGGTAGATATTTGTGTAGGTGGGGTGTAGGTAGGTACTGTAGATGTTTGTGTATATAGGTAGATATTTGTGTAGGTGGGGTGTAGGTAGGTAAATGTTTGTGTAGGTGGGGTGTAGGTAGGTAGATATTTGTGTAGGTGGGGTGTAGGTAGGTAAGAAGATTGCCAAGACCCTGAAACTGAGCTGCAGCACGGTGGGCAAGACCATACAGCGGTTTTACAGGACAGGTTCCACTCAGAACAGGCCTCGCCATGGACGACCAAAGAAGTTGAGTGCACATGCTCAGCGTCATATCCGGAGGTTGTCTTTGGGGAATAGACGTATGAGTGCTGCCAGCAGTGCTGCAGAGGTTGAAGGGGTGGGGGGGTCAGCCTGTCAGTGCTCAGACCATACACCACACACTGCATCAAATTGGTCTGCATGGCTGTCATCCCAGAAGGAAGCCTCTACTAAAGATGATGCACAAGAAAGAGTATAATGTAGTAACAGAAACAGTGAGATAGAATTAGTTACAAATATGTCAAGCAGTCCAGTACGTACATATTAGTCTGATACGATGGAGTAAATATTTCTGTTTAGTTTTGGACTTTTACACAGAGTTACAAGGCTAATGGGTGAGGAATCAGTACATGGATCACCTTAAGGTATCACACAAACTCAGTAACAGACCCAGGTCTGTTATAGCACATAGCAGGAGGCCTGGGTTCCATAAACAGGGTAATACAGCGCCTTGCAAAAGTATTTGTTGTGTTTCCTCTTTTATTTAGATTTTATGTAAAGGATCTAGTCCAGATTGTTGATGTGGAATGAAACAAATAAGATTAAAACTGCTAACTCGGCTTGTAAGAAAACACAGTTCCTGGTTTTTCCAGCATGAAAGACCATAAACATTCAGTCCAGTTCAGTCTGTCTCTCTCTCTCTCTCTCTCTCTCTCTCTCTCTCACACACACACACACACACTCTGAAGTTTTCAATAAGTGTTCCAGTAAATGTAAAAAATGTGTAAATATGTTCATATTCAAATTGTGTGCAGGTTATTCATTCTATATATGAATTTCTGCTCATTTGTTATGAAGGGTGCCAATACTTCTGTTATCTACATAGGACATGTGCAGAGACACTAATATTCCCACAAAGGGGAAAATCCAAAGGAGTTTAAAGAGGAACGCAAATATTTACACAGAGCCCACATTTCTCCTCAGTGCCATGTCTCAGTGATTCAGATTCATCCACAGAGTTGATCAAAGAAATGTTATCATTATAAAGTTAATATTTTTAATATATAAAAAAAATTATACTGTGTAAGGGATTGTTCACACATTTGTTTGTTTGTTTTCCTCAAACACTACTCCACACACAGCGATAGAACATTTGATTCAATTTACTGAGTCGGTTCAAGGAGTCGAACGTCGAAGAGATTCAACCGATTCATTTTTGTTCTTTTCATGTTTGCCTTAGAAAATGTAAATAGTGCACCGTTTTCTCACAGTATGTACCTAATATTGAGCTAAAGTTTTAAAGAGGAAAGCAAATATTTCCACAGAGAGGACATTTCTCTTCAGTGCCATTTTTCAATGATTCAGATTCATCCACAGAGTCGATCAGAGAAATCAGAATCAGCTGTATTCGCCAAGTGTACGCAGACACATAAGGAATTTGTTGTGGTTTTTAAGGTTCTCTTAGTACATGCATACATACAAATTATTTTAATCTAGCCCCGGATGCGTTATCCCGAATTTTGCCACCAGAGTGTAGAGGAATTAAGTAAATGTTGATCGTTTTATTTGATCACTGTTGCTGTTTACTGTACGCGATTTTGACTGACATCTCTCTCCACACACACACACACACACACACACACACACACACAGGGGCGTTCCTAGGATTTGAGCCCCGAATGATTAGCCCTAGCGACGCCCCTGATCAGAACCAGCATTAACTTCTTCAGCAGTTTGAGCAACAGTAGCTCGTCTGTTGGATCGGGTCACACGGTCCAGCCTTCACTCCCCACGTGCATCAATGAGCCTTGACCGCCCATGACCCTGTCACCGGTTCACCACTGTTCCTTCCTTGGACCACTTTGGATAGATACTGACCACTGCAGACCGGGAACACCTCACAAGAGCTGCAGTTTTGGAGATGCTCTGATCCAGTCGTCTAGCCATCACAATTTGGCCCTTCATCAAACTCGCTCAAATCCTTACACTTGTCCATTTTTCCTGCTTCTAACATCAACTTTGAGGACAAAATGTTGACTTGCTGCCTAATATATCCCACCCACTAACAGGTGCCATGATGAGGAGATCATCAGTCTTATTCACTTCACCTGGCACTGGTCATAATGTTATGGCTGATCGGTGTATACTATACTATAAAGTTTAATTCTGCAGCTTTTTTTTTTTTAAAGATTTGCAATGCAACTTGCTGATTTTCTGTGAATTTACAAGCACAGGATTCTTTTAACCTGACGAGTTAAGACACGTGTGATTACTTTCCATGAGAGCTGTACTCGTGTTCGACGCACGTGAATGGAAGAGAGTGAATGTGTTGTAATGACGTCACACGACACGTCCTGGCCCAAACCTGTGGAAAATCTTTGGTGGCGATTTCCTGATTGTGCGTTAATTCGTGGAGAGACAATACTCTACTATACTGTACTGAACTATACTATATACTGTACAATACTATTTGTTATGTCACAGTAATACTGAAATCTGATTGGTCAGATTTATTTTCAGTAACAGCAGTACAAGAACATCAGTTAACAAACACTAACTCAAATTGGAAATAATAATAATAATAACAATAATAATAATAATCATAATAATAATGCAAAGACAAAACAATGATTCCAATAAAACTTTATTGAATTCCATCCTCCAGCACTCGATGGGCATGCAGATACAGGCTTCAGATTTAAAACTTTTTTATTATTTTTTTTTAATCCTTTCTAATTTTCTTAAAAAACTACGTGCACCTTAAATCATCGTTTCCTCAGCGTACAAACCACAAAAATACCAGTTTTACATTATCAAATACTGCACATAGAAAACGTTTACAAAGCACAAGTAGAAAATTACAGCTCCCGTTTCCTGTAGCGTTTCCATTTCGGTAGCGAGCTCCTGCACACTCCGTCACCCTCCTTTACAATGCACGAAGACAGGTTAGTGGTGAGTGTGTGCACCTTAACCGCCATTTCCACACACACCTGAGCTCCTCTCCGAGCTCCAGTTAAAGACTGATCACTTCTAACGTCCTTCAGCACATCAGTGAAAGCTTTAATACAGAACATGATCGGGTGTGTTTAAGGGAAGCTACATTTCTGATGATGCTCTTTTTCTCTCTGTCTCTCTCTCTCTCAATATTTGTACTTTTAAAATCCTTCCATAAGCACATGGTGGAAAACAAAACACATGTATGTTCTTGTGCTCTTTTTAACAACACACAAAAAGAAAAAGGATAGCGATGATTGATGGATTAAGACTACAGTGTTGTTACGTACACGAGCAGACACAAACTCCATGTTGTTGTTTTTTTATTTACTACTCTGAAAAAATAATAACTTTGCTGATAATAACCTCAACCTACATTCAGCTGAAACTATACAATGTTTTCTACACTGTATGTAGTGCACTACATTTCAGACATTTTGAGCTGTAGCTAAAGACCAAGGGGACTTATAGATGTGTGAACGTAGCTTAAGCCATGATTCATATTTCCTAGACGCCCATTAGTGTGCTGTTTATACTATAAAAATGACCAACAAATAGGCGGCTGATAATTTACTAAACATACAGGGCACTACACAGGGTGTAAAAGCCATTATCTTATATCCTATCTAGGTTGCCTACATAGAGAGTAAGAATTTAGTGCACTACATAGAGTACAGAAGCCTTATTTTATATCCCTATGTAGGCCTCCTAGACAGGAAAATTGAGTGCAGAAGCCATCATTTTGTACCATATGAGTGCACTTTTATTGTGTCCTGTCACTGAAAATGATTTTCTAAAAGATATAGTGCAAATGAAATGAATACAAAAAGATTATTGTGAGTTGGGTTTATCAACAAAACTGAACCGAGTGAGGCTAAACCCCGCCCTTTTCTTCGGACCGTCTTTAAGAGGTTATTGCAAACTGAACGGAAGGCAAACTCATGCTACGAAAGAGTAAAATTCATATTCCTATGTTGTTGTTTACACAAAAATGACACGTTATAATCACTACCATAAGTGGAAACCGACATGTTAATAGTGCTACAGGTTCCAGATTAGAAACAGAGACAGATTCGTTTTTTGATCTGTGATTAAAAAAGGGCTTTAAAAAAAAAAAAACACACCCTGCAAAATGAAATAAAGTCTGGCCTTAGCCTCTAAAGAACTGGAAAAAAAGCAAATAAGACTTCAAAAACTCTTATTACAATTCAGTGCTAATCAAATAAATACATTCATCAATCTTGGTTAGAAAACAGATACATCATGGGAAAATACTCAAGCCTTTCGGTCGATCCAACAGGATTCCAGCACCGCAATAACACACCTCGGAAATAAAGTAAACAACTTTCACAAAGCCCTCGTGATAACATATCAGAGGCAGAATTTGGACAAGGCCGTTTTCCAGCCTCGAATGAAACGCTCTCGCTTTCTACAAAACTCCCTGTTCCGGTTTTGTTTAAAAAAATAAAACGACATTTCACGATAGCGCAACGCATGTTAAAGTGACCAACAATAAAAAAAAAAAGGCCTGCAATTTGGTGTAAAACCAAAAATTCTGAGCATTTATGCCGCATATAAATCATCGGGATCGAGCGAACACAGAAAGTCAGTAAAGTGAAAAACACGCCATCTAGTGTTCGCCTTGAAGTATGTAGAAATGCAACAGGTTAATAAAACATGCTAGCGAAGGAAACCTCACAAAGACAAAGAGGGTTTCATCACTAACAATCCCAATAGCTTCCTAACACCAAGTCTCTGAAGCTCACGACCCAAGAACTTACTAGAACATCAGATATTTGAAGAACAGTCCTACATACTAGAACACAGAGTCTGTTCAGACTTTTTTTTTTTTTGGTTTGCTAATCTTGGTGGTCAAGAAACTGTGTGTACGACCCACAATGCATTGCAAGCGACAGCGTGTAAAGAAATACAGCATAACCGTATCTTGTATCGTATAGCTAGATGCCATATTTGTTTAGCGTGCCAGGTTTTAACTGACTGAATGGGTTTATGTAGTACACAATGATATCCATGCCACTAATGCACCAATTAGCTACTAAATAGTCTACTTTACATCAAAGTCATGCCATTCTGTCAGCAAAAATACATTTTCCACACAAACAATTCTTGCTACAGTGAATTCTAATAAGGAATAGTCTGTAAAACACTAGAGTTTGGAAAGCTTATCCAAATTGGCCTTTAAATTCTGGCAAAAACAGGTATTTTGTTGGATTGTAACAAATAAAGTTCTATTTAATGCTACAAGCAATAACCTGACCTCTCAACCTCTCCGCATTTTTCTGCCCCGTTGACGGGAATTACTAAATTTGGACAAAACCACAGTCCCTGGCCTTGTTGTCTGGGTTATAGGATAGAGATACACTATTACCTGTCAGTCAGAGTGAAACCAGCCAATCATGAGTGCCTGTGAGCTCAGGTATGCGTAAGAGGGCGGATAGCACTTTTCTCTGAGTTTTATTTTTCGGCTCAGCATGAGCAGAAGTTCAAATAGGTGTGGTTGGCTGGCTTCAGCTCATGTCTCAGTAGAAGCAAGTGTTATCCTCTCTGCTTGGTTGAGATGGGAATGCTAGCTAAAGGGTTGGAAATGGGGAATGACCAAATTTGGAGAAAACACAAAACCATGTTACATCCCTTTATCTCCTTCAAAAATCTCCAACGATCTAACAAGCGAGACTAATTTCATTCCGATGACGTCATGAACCATAACCCTGTCCATCACATTATTGTAACTTTAGTAAGATTAGTAGCTCTCCAGGGATCCACATGTATTACGAAGCTCATCCACACAGTATATGGGGAGCCATACTGGTGTCACCTCAGCACCACAATCCTCAACCTGTTAGACAATCTGTGATACATCATACAATCAGTAGTAGATAACTTTAAAGTTATCAAAGTGTTGCCTTCTTTATGTTTTATTATTATTTTTATTTAGTCTGGCTGAAGCATTAAGAACAAACCGAAGCAGAGACGATCTACACAAAATCAGAACTCTAACTTTCTTAAAATGCGCTTGCAAAATCATGCATGCAACTTTCATTCCCCTGTTAGTGTGGACTTCAGTACAGAATGTATACCATGTACAGTGTATACTGTATGTCATTATCTAAAGCATCCAACAGGCTTTAAACTCATTGTAAACACCAGTTTGTTGGATCTGTAGCCTGGGACCCAGAAACACTGAGTGTGAAGTGAGAATACACCCTGGATGAGAAGCCAAGCCTCTTTTACATACTCTTATTCACACCTAGAGCCACTTTAGCTCACCCAGTCTACATTCCTGCATGTTGTAAGGAGGAGAGAGGAAGTCAGGGCAATTCAGGAAGTTACCCAACATCAGGATCACACCCTGGACCTGTGAGACATCAACACTACCCACTGCATCCCAGTGCAACACATTCAAACCACAGAAATGACCAAGACAGGAAGAGAAAGCTCAAAGGTCCAGCTCACCGTTGCCCTTAATCAAACAGAATCCTGAATCCAACAAAACCAAACCAACCACTAGACCTGAAGGAAATAAAACTACTAGGATACAAGTATTCATGCATTCAGTGTTCGTTTTCTTGTCATTTCTTGTCATTCTGCAGACCTGCAAGGCCAATAAAAGTGTGTAAGTACTTCATTTACAGGTAAAGGACATGTACAATCTCAAGTGCCAAGTATACATAAAAATCACATGGAAAAATAGTAATATCTAATAATAGAGTTTTCAGAGTTTCAGACAAAACATTCAGCCGTGAGAAAGTGCAAAAAAAAAAGAAAAGAAGAAGATGTGTTTCAGTACAGTCAGAGAGGAACCTTTAGAATAAAAAATGACGTTTCTTTTCAGTCATTAAGAAACTTAAACATGAATACACACACTTCTTACTGAAGCAATGTAAGACATTTATACTCGAGATCTTGATTCTTTGAGTATTTGCAACATGAATGTCGAAAGGGAGAGAATGGTGATACTTAAAATAATGTGGGTTAAAATAAAACCATTTTAGCCCATTTGTCCACGTTTCTTACAAAATGTAATGATGTCTTAATGGAAATGGGCAAAAATGTAGACAAACAAATAATCCTGGAGACTTGAGCTTGGTTTAGAGCCAATATTGTCGTCGTTGTTTTGTTTTAAATTAGTTTTTAAGCTATCATAGTAGTCTTTTTGGTCTGAGATCAAGTGCAAACAGAAGGCAGAAGGTCCGAATGTGCATTCCTTTTGGGATATTCTGATTTAAACATCATATAGTATCATTGCGCACAGAAAAATATAAAGGGTGAATAATAAAAATAAAAAAAAAATAGGTAAATAAACAGTTCCATAGAAGAAAACAGCTATATGAGAAACAGTAGTTAGGACATTTTCACACTTGAAAAATCGGAATATTTGAATCTACACTACAGACTGATTTTTGGGGCGGGGCTTAAAATCAGAGGTTTGTGTTCACAAACAATTCCTTCAGAACACGCTGATGGAGTGTCACGTCACTAAGGTCTTCATTTACCATGAGAAATCACCGTGCTGGAATACCTCCGAACAAGGTGCTGAGCTCATAGAACAAGAATTTTTACTCTTAGCAGATTTTAAGATTTTTAGTGCAGAGACACAAGACATGCCTTTTTCACAACTGCTCACATAGGTAAGCTAATTACAAGCACTCCGGTCCTGTAGAATTCTGCTTTTACGTATCAATAACTCTTTTCTCTGCATTCTGAAAGTAGACACAGGGCGTAAAGTGACATTATTCAGCATGCGGCTCTGAACGCAGATAGCCGATGCAGATCGTGCCGCAGTTCAGTTTAAAGTGAATCCCAGGCCAGTTTTTAAGAGCAATACAGATCGGATCTTGCGAATGCTCCTGAGCTAATTGAACCAAACTCACGATTCAGAAGTCTGGAAAAAAATTCAAGCGTGAAAATGACCTAAAATCACACTTTTTTTTTTGAAACGTTATGTTCAATAGAAATGGATGAAAGTCGAAGACAATCTGCTGGGGAAATGCTCTTAATAACAGTATGCATCATGATCACATATTGTGAATGCGTAATTCACATATTTCAGAGATGTCAGAGTAGCTGTGCTTACTTCCTGTTAAATCAAAACATAGCATGCTGATTATGATTATGAATATCTCATTCAGTCCCCTGTGGAGTCCATAACATGGAGAATAAAAATTTGGCCAGATTAATGGGAATAAATTCGAAATTGTTGTTTTCACAGGAAACTCCAAGCTTAAATTTTTATGGTCACCAAGCAGTGTCTTTGACCATGGAGGAAAACTTAAAAAGGTTCCTTAAACATGAATTCTATCCTTGAAGATATGGAAAAGTAACTGTTGAGACATGATATGTGAGATGATATATATATATGAAATGTGGAAAAAAAAACTCAACACTCGTAATCCTGTGTCCAGATCTAAGATACATAAGAAGGACCATGTTTAAAAAAACAAAACAAAACAAGAAACATCTTGAGAAGTCTCCATGGTGCCTATAAGGCTGAATGGAGAAGATGATTTCACCTGTTTAGCTACAATCCCAGCATTTAAAGAGCTCGCTGAGAAAATCCATCACTCTTGGGCTTTGATTAACAGGCTATCGATATTCATTTCCATTCGTTTCATGACCTCCAGGATAAGGCCTTTAGTCATTTAGATCTAGATGCTGGTCGAAAGAAAAGTCTCCATCGTCCAAGCATAAAAAAAATAAAATAACAAAAAAAAACCCCCGGAAGGTCCACCGTGTTTGTTAATAAGACTTCATGTCCATGACACTTTTTGCTCTTCTGTATTACAAATTGAGCTGCTGGTTTAGTTGTTCGCTTGAACGTTGGTTCACTTTACAGCCGGAGAAACTGAACAGAGCCTTGTCATGAAGCTACCCTTCAGTGCAGATCCGACATTCAGCAAAACAAAAAAAGAAAAGAAAAGAAAAGAAAAAGAGAAAGAAAACGACAGCATCGGCAAAATAAATACAGTCTATATAGTCTATATGCGTTTAAAGGCAAGCTTAAAACAACACTTTATATTTGTTTTTCTGTGAGTAAACATGCAGATAATAAATACATTAACACAAATATCTTATCTTTATATATTATCTAGATTTTATATTTTTATATATATAATGTCCTCTGTTTGAATTCATACATTTATGCTACTATATGTAACAGGAGTTATGTGCATTTAAATAACCTGACTGGTGAATTTGAGCCCTGCCCTTAAGAAGAGTGTGTGTGTGTGTGTGTGTGTGTGCGTCTTGACAGTTACCCCCGAATCCTGAATCAGAAACACCCTTGATAAACATAAAGGATAGATACATACAGCATAAGTAATGATCCATGTGCCTTAACGTATAGAAAATCTGAATTTGCAGTGAAAACAAAATGGCACATCACTAAAATGGCTGTTACTGTATCAGGACTTTGCATGACTGGGGATGTGAAAATGGGTCTCTTTTTGCCATCAGGACAAAGTGCTACCAGGAAAATAAAAAAGCCCTTATTGTCAGCAATCGATAAACATCAAATCCTAAATGGCACTGTGACTTTGAGAAAGTGCTACGGTGTTCTGACGCTAAAAATAAACTCCCTGTTACACCCGAGGCACATTTCGGCATCAGAAACGGGATGAGGGAAAAGAAAAAGAGAAATAGTTACTGTGAAGGAAATATGTGAAACTGTTTAGGGGAAATTGTTTGATACAGCTGACTCAGACACCATCATCAAGACTAATGGTGTTAGTAGACTTTTTCAGTTTGACTGAAATCTGAACCTTGGTGGTTTCTGCAGATTGAACTGAAATGTTGTTGAATACAGACTGAAATCATCGTTTTACATGAGTAGATTTGATCTGTGGAGCTAGAATATGCTTCATCATACACAGAGATGGACAAATCATACACTTCATTACAGCCAGAGTGCTGCCCAGTTTCATGGTTCAGTTGAACAGAGCTAAATACACAAAAACTTATTACCTAGTTGACTGATTTAAATAATAAAAATCAGTGAATACTCAAATGCTTATGAGGAATATTCCATATAGCCGTAATTCCACTTTATCATGGACGTACACGACTCTTGTATATTTTTGTAAATAAATCAACTGTATAAGGAAATTTATTCCATCTGTTTATTTTCTGTAGCTTTTATCCTACATACTGTCACAGAGAACCTGGAGTCTATTCCAGGGGACACAAGACTGAGGTCACAAAGGACCAATCCATCAAAGTCTACAATCACACACTCATTCATACACTATGGACAATTTAGAGATGCCAATCAGCCTATAAGGCATGTCTTTGGACTGGGAGAGGAAATTAGAGAACCTGGAGCAAACCCTCAAGCACAGGGAGGACATGCAAACTCCACACCCAGGCAGGAATCGAACCTCCAACCCTGGAGCTTCCAGAAAAATTATTCAACTAATAAAAGTAGTGTGTGATGTCATGTTGAAACATACAAAGTAAGTAAATTGCTACTTGGTGAAAGTCCATAGGGCTTTTTTTCTTTCCCGGGTCATTTTTAAAAAATTATCTTACAATTCATTACACCTGCTAATAAACAAGCTTGTGGTGTGGGGATGTGGTAGTTAAGTGT
Source organism: Hemibagrus wyckioides (assembly GCF_019097595.1). NCBI lineage: Eukaryota > Metazoa > Chordata > Actinopteri > Siluriformes > Bagridae > Hemibagrus > Hemibagrus wyckioides. Next base: position 10,720,259 of record NC_080721.1, on the reverse strand, counting down.
TTAAGGCGTTGGCCTACTGATGGGGAGGTTGTGAGGTTGAATCCCAGGTCCACCAAGCTGCCGTGGCTTGGCCCCTGAACAAGGTCCTTAACCTTCCATTGCTTGTTGTATAAAATGAGATAAAAAAGTAAATCGCTCTGGATAAGTGTGTCTGTCAGAATGTAAATGATTTGTCCACCCCTGATGTGAAATATATATATTGCTATATACTGCACATATCATGTATAACTTGTGGATTCTCGATGATCTAAATAACAGTTCCATTTAAGACAGGAGCTACTTCTAGATGCAAATCTTTTGGGCAGTGTTTGTGCTTTAAAGTCTAGAGGCAGCACAAGGACAGTTGTCTTGTAAGGGACGAAATTTTTTTCGACTGTTTTGAGGGCAGCATTGTAGGCTCAGGGAAGGCAATCACATCATGTTGTAAACCGTGCTAAAGGCAATTATCGTGATGTAAATAATCATAGTGATGAAATCGGGACAATTCTTAATCTGATGAAGAAATGCGAAGAAATCCTTCTGGAATATTCTGGGTAATTAAAGGGAAAGGCTCAGTGCTGGTGTGCTTGTTGATGGAGGTGGCATCCATGTATAAAGAAAAGGGTCTGCCTGACAGCTGTGCTTCTGTGATAGAAGGTTAAAATGTGTTTGAAGTGTGTTTCATCTGTTCTGTGTATCTTCCATTTATCTTTATCAAGGGTGAAGCCATTCTGGATCTGACTGTGTGTACGTTAAACTCTACAGATATATTTTTTTTTCTTTTTGTTTTTGCATCTCACCGAAAGTCGTTGACTCTGCTACATATCCATACTCTACAAACACTACATATAAGAAGAATTGCTTTGGTTTTAAAAAAGAAACGTTTGAGCAGGTTTGGCATAGAGAGTTTTAGGAAAACAGAAGAAGTGAAGAAGTGAAGTTTTTTTTTTTTTTTTTCTGGCGTGAGGGGTGGATATCGTAAGCGTGATGATCGTAAGCGCTCTGCTCTTTATGGGTTGCGCATGTATAAATGCTACATCTTCTGTAAAACTTCTGGAAAGTGTGTGTGTGTGAGAACTGACGAGCCAAATCTCACTGTCAACAGTCAAATTCTCTATATTGTTACACATTCAACTGTTGATTTCTTTGTGTGTGTGTGTGTGTGTGTGTGTGTGTGCGCTTCTGGATTAGCAGCCTTCCAGCTTATGGGAGAGTTAGACAACAAGGTGTATGATTTAACTCTCGTCTCCTGCTATATTATAATGAAAGAGGAAGAGACGAACAGATGGAATGAAGTGTGTGTGTGCGTTTGTATGTGTGTGTGTGTGTGTGTGTGTGCATGTGTGTGTGTGTGAGCCAGACAAAATAGCAATCTATGCGTTTCCACTCACGGTGTTGCATTTAAGACTGAATTGCACAAAAAAGAGAATGGGACTATAAAGACACAGAGAGAAGACGAGGAGAAAGGGCCGTTTCTAGGTGCATGAGGGGCTGGTGGCACTCTCGAGTGAGGACTGTGAGAGGCGTCGGGTCAGCTGACCGATGCTGGGCTCGGCGAGAGAGGAAGTGGGGAACAGCTTATACCAGCCGCCAATCATTGAGGACAAATCCAGCTCGTCCAGGAGGATCTGGGCCATTCCCATGAAGCACTTGGTGTCCATGCGGCCGTAATCGCCCCACACAATCACCTAGAGGACAGAGGGGCAAACAATTCGTGCTACAACAACCACAGAGACACTATAATTTGTCACTATGGAGATACTGTGTACTTTGCTAAACTTTTAATACGTCCACTATCTGTACAGAAATACAAGAAAAGAAGTACACAAGTTACTTCCTGGATTCTTCTTCATATATAATATATATATAGCTGTAATTTCACAGCTTTTAGCCAGCTAGTTACTATGAGCTAACAAGCTACTATGAGCTATTTCTGAAAGAATTTAAGCCATACTTATACATGTAAATAACTGCTAACTAGCTAACTAACATGAGCTATCCTGTCAGGATTTCTGAGAAAATATAAGCCATATTTATACATTTATACATGGAAACAATTGCTACTGCTGATTCCAACTAGTTAACTAGCCTGAGTTAACCTGACAGAAAGTATTTTGGCCTACTTATACATGCAAATAATTTCTACTGCTAATACAAATGAACCTGACATGATTTTTTAGCTAACCTGACAGGATTTATGAGAGGATTTAAGCCATACTTATACATGTAAACAAATCTTACTGCTAATTAAAATTAGCTAGATAAGTTATTACAAGTTATGAGCTAAATAGCTACTCTGAGCTATCTCTGTGAGACTTCAAGCCATACGAGTGATACAAACTAGCTAACTAGCATGAGCTATCCTGACAGGATTTCTGAGAGAAGTTAAGTCATACTTAGATACTAAACGATTGCTACAAATAATTAAATGAACACAGGCAACAAAGATAGAACTGCGACATTTATAGTCAAGTTATAATCACATCTATAAGCTATATTCTTTGCTAATATGTTAACCGTAGCTCGAGCTAACCTGACAAGGTGTCTGAGATTTTATAAGCCATGTTTCTAAAAATGTAAATAATGTGCACTGCTAACTCAAGTAAGCTAGCTAAAATAAGCTAATCTGCTGCAGCTAAAACCTGAGAAGAATGGATAAGAACATTGTGATCGAGTGAACCGAATAGAAGCTAATTTTCCCACCTGTAACACTTTGCCCTGTGGGCTTTCATCAAACAGCAGTGTTTGCTGGTAGGTCGGGTCCAGCATTTTTTTCACCACTTTGGTTTTCTTCTTGGAGAGACACGCTCCATTCTCCAGGACATAAACCTTTGCATATGTCGCTGCAGACACGAAGATAAAATCCATTTTTATTCAGGGTAAAGAAACAGTGCCATATGTTTCTACACTTAGTTCTTTATGTAGAAGTTTAGAGTTTTAGAACGTTCTAAATTGCATTGAATATATTACCTGGAATGTTCTTTGAGCCTGGTTTAGGTGTTAAACCCCTGGCTTGGGTGATCTCCACTTCGATCTGACCACCTCGATCCATCACTCCGATATGGACGTCGCCTACACAAGTGGACAATAATGATGCAATAGTACAAATACCGTTTAGTTTAAATAAAATATAGATAAATCCATATATAAATGTATGGCCTTAATGTTTTATTATTATTATTATTATTATTATTATTATTATCTGATAGTACAGGTGATGCATTCATTATAAGGATTTCTTGAGGGTTCATCAGTAATTCATCAGAAGTAATTTAAATGATTCCTGAATGAGATTTTTCATTCACACAGATTTTTTTTTTTTATACGAAAATAATATAATAATACATTTCTGGATGTATGTTAATGTGGTCAATTTTTGGACTGCGATTTACTTTACTGAACAGCAGGTGGTGACAAAAGACAGCGTAGTCTATATCAAATATCAACCCAGACAATGATAATAAAAAAAATAACAATAAGAAGCAATACACCCTAAGTAATATTCCTGAAGTCTTTATTCAAGGTCATAAAAAATCTATTCAGCTACTAAATTTACATTTCTGGGATTTTGCAGACGGTCTTATCCAGAGCGACTTACAATTTATCTCTATTTTTATACAACTGAGCAATTCAGGGTTAAGGGCCTTTCTCAGGGGCCCAGCAGTAGCAGCTTGGAGGACCAGGGATGAAAACTAACAACCTTCCAGTCAGTAGTTCAATGCCTTAACCACTTAGCTACCATATCCTCAAATAAAAAAATGAGCATTTTTGTTTTTTATTTTATTCATTGACATAATAGGAAACACATTCTGTGCTTGAGACTCACCCATTGGAGGTGTGGCTAATGTCTGACGCCCAACGATCTGGGCGGGGCCAAGGCCATCCAGGAAGTCGCTGAACTGGCTCTCCGGGCCCAGTCGGGTGGTAGGGAAGATGAAACTATTGGACATGAAACAGAGCAAAAAATACACAAATATGGCACCAGCAACATAACGCAGACACTGAATACGTGCAACTGAACAATTAAGAACTTTACGCTCTCTCCACTCACGTTCCCTCTGAGCTGTTACTGTTAGTGCTTCCATCTGTCGACTCCTTACTGCCCTGCCGCGTCACACGGTTCCTCATCTCCACGGCGATACCCGTCTCCGTGCTCCTCCTGATGGTGCTGCGTAGTTTCTTGGTTCCTCCGTCTGCAGAAATGCAAAAATATAGATGTTTAAAAAATTAAACCATCACAGATCACACATAATCCAGGGCAGGTCAGAGCTGTATTCGTTGAGCTGATAGTCACTCAAGTTAGGACTGCTTGGTGAGGATTTAATATCAGACTTGTGACTTTTATTATTCAGACCTCCGTTACTCCAGACTTTTTACTCCAGAAGTTATACAATAGTTGCGCACTCAGGGTGGAGTTTACTTAAAACAGCAACGTGTCTCAGTTATGCACTTTGACCTCATGTGCCATATAGGCTTGATAAAAGCCTACTGGACTTTTAAATTCAGTCCATATTTTCTATCCCTGATTTTTTCAGGTTAAAAGAGAAGTGATTAGCATAATCTGAATGCCACACCCAGAAAACTGTCTCAAACAGGTGCTTAACCCAACACATGTGAATACACGTACCTCTCCCCACGTAAATACTGACATAACGTTTGGACTTAAGTCATTAAACTCAGTCATGAACACAGCCCTCAGGTTCCAGCTTGTAACAGAAAGGCAAGAAGCCTGTCCGGTTTATACAACTCGACGAGACATAACATCAGCATGGGGGGGAATGTTAATTATTCAGCAGACACATTCACCTTGGCTCGTCCATTTTCTCTCTCGGACTCTTCAGTATATACAGAACTGAGCAGCATGATTAAAAAGTCACACACTGCTGCAGGCATCCAAAACCAAAAATGGAAAAGTAAATGGCCTCAAAACCTATGACAAAGGACTAAGTGGTCTTATTGGAAAATAGATATGAAAATATGAACAAACATAAGTAATAGCGGAGTGAGTCATATTTGTTTTAGCAGGCATGCTGACACAAAGTGAACTGCACTTTCCATTAGAATCCCTCTTGGCGCAATTAGATGTTCATCTGTGTTGTGAGAACTGGGCATAAGGCCTGCATTCCTAACTGACAACAGCACTGAGGGACTAATGGCGTTTAGCCGACCTGTTTTGGGTGGCCAGCACCACATACTGTGCCACACCAGAAGAAGTAGAGGCATGGACTAATTTATGATAAAAATGAAAAATGATCTATGAAAGGATGGTGTAAATATCACAATCGGGAGTGAAGGGATGGTATTAGTGAAAAGCCGAGGTTATGATGTTCTTTAAGAGACTGAACGGGAATCTGACAACCAAACTCTTAGGGTTTATACTTCCATATAGAAGTAAAGAAATACCCCAGTAAAAAAAAAAATGTACCAATGAAGAGCTGCATTTTTCATTATAATCCTGGAGCAATTACATGATTCAGACTCATAAACAACATCAGCACTAAGAGACCAATGGCATTTAGCTAATTTTTTGGGAACGTGCAAAGCTCATTCAGTGATTTACGCAGATCCAGGACCTCCAACAAAGCCTCTGACAATTAAACAACAATAAAATGCTACTTGTTCCTTGCCAATGCTTTTCTCAGAAAGTTGAACACTTAATAAACAATGGCAAATATAGCGTTGTGCTGAAAATAGCCTTTCAGAGAAATTCTTATATACAGAACAGTGAGAATCACCACTGGGGAATAAATAAATAATACAAATAAAAGCGAGAAAAGAAAGCATATCGTTTGTGTGTTCAGATCACCGTGGAGAGCTACAGCTGGGCAGGGAGATGTGGAAGAAAACACGGCAGTGGCCTGATTTATACAAAGCCATATCTAATCAAAGAAATAATATCATAAATTAGACATCATTTTTAAAAAATGTAATTTATCACAGTGGTAGATCAGCACTTTAGTTGATCTAGGCCATGTTTGTACAGAAATGGTTATTGTTGGTTATTGCAGCAGGCACTAACGTCAGGGAAATCACTCAGCACTTCCTGACCAATCAGAATTGAGCATTTGACAGCACTGAGATATAATACTAAATAAATAAATGCATGCACTGGTGATTCCATGTTGTATGTCATTTAATATTGTCCATTTTGATCATATTTGAAATCTAGATTATAAATATAACAAATCTGAAATATATTTGATAAACTTTGGGGCGTTATCATCGTTATCAGAAATTTTTCACACTGATCCATGCTTAATTAAACTGAGTGAAACCATCCTATAGCATATAATGGTATTGTTTCCCACAAATCCAGGCCTTGGCATCCCTGTAATCAATGTGTTGTAATGTGTTAACTGGGAGACTGAGAGAGATTTCTGACACACATTCAGTGTCATAGAGCTGTGAGTCACAAGAGGCATAGGTCTCTGTTTTCATATAATAGCTTCAGATGTGTAGGATACTAAAAATACACCAGGAGAAATCAGAGTGATTCATACAGGTGCTAAATCTGTCTCGTATTCCCAAATACATGCGCAGAATAGAATAAAGTAAAATAAAAATGGAACATTTATGATTCATCTGTACTGATCCAGTGAAGAAGGCGTGGTTTATGCACCTTTTGGTTAAAGTGAAGAAGGCATGGCCTGTGCATCTTTCAAGCAAAGTGCACAGATTGACATACATGCATATTTGTATGTCAGTCTGAGTGAAGGAGGTGTGGCCTATGTTGCTGTCAGTTTCAGAATAGGAGATGTGGTCTATATTACTGTCAATCAGAGTAGGAGGTGTGGCCTAAATTATTTAAGTGTTAGTGTAGGAGGTGTGGCCTATATTACTGTCAGTGTTAGTGAATGAGATGTGGCCCATATTACAGTCAATCTCAAAGTAGGAGGTGTGGCCTATATTACAGTCAATCTCAGAGTAGGAGGTATGTCCTGTATTACTCTTAGCCTCAGAGTAGGAGGTGTGGTCTATATTACTGTCAGTCTCAGAGTAGGAGGTGTGTCCTGTATTACTCTTAGCCTCAGAGTAGGAGGTGTGGTCTATATTACTGTCAGTCTCAGAGTAGGAGGTGTGTCCTGTATTACTCTTAGCCTCAGAGTATGAGGTGTGGTCTATATTACTGTCAATCTCAGAGTAGGAGGTGTGGCCTATATTATTTCAGTGTTAGTGAAGGAGGTGTGGCCTATATTACTGCCAGTGTTAGTGAATGAGATGTGGCCTATATTACTGTCAATCTCAAAGTAGGTGGTGTGGCCTATATTACTGTCAATCTCAGAGTAGGAGGTGTGGCCTATATTGTTGTCAATCTCAGAGTAGGAGGTGTGGCCTATATTACTGTCACTCTCAGTGGTGAAGGTGTTTTATCCATGTATGAACGTATGTATAAAATCACATTGTATTGTGCGACATCATTTTATGCACCAAATCATTTGAAAAATCGAATCATATTTTATTCCTGTCTCCTGACCTTCTCTATGGAACGGTTAAACATGTTTTATTATTATCAGTGTATCATCTCCGAAATACACACCCCTAATAATCCATCAAGTTTGAGTACAGAGTATTAAGTGTGGGATCGCTCTTTACAGTGGATTAAGTGTTTCAACAAATACAGTATTCCTCTCTGGGTTTGGATCTACAGTGTGTGTGTGTGTGTGTGTGTGTGTGTAGATCACAAAGACAAGGAGCTTATAGTGGTATAAACAGAAGGTGACTGCTGCAGTACACCGGAGTGTTTAGAGAGACTGAAGGGAAGTGTGTACTCATACAGCACAGTGACTTCCAGATATTGAGTCAGTGTGTGTTTGTGGAAATGAAGACATTAGAAGTTGCCAAAAAATTGCCAACAACAAAAGAACTCAGCTAAAACTAGCACTGGGTGGAGCAAAGGATTTAAAATGACTCCGCCCACTGGCTTAAAAGGTTGTTTAGTTCTAGCCTTGACGAAGTCTTGCCTTCAGTTCCAGGCTGTGGTGCATTTTTTTTTAATTTTCTTTTTAACATTAAAATAGAATTTTAATTAAGATTTACTAGTTTTTTATTTCATCTTGGTGCTTCTTAATATAGCCATGCAGTGGATTTACTAGCGTCTATTCAAAAGTTTTACTGAAATTTTTCCAACCTTCAAATGAGCTGACCTTGTATTTTGTTCTATAAAAACAAATCAACAGCCATATGTATTTCAGTGTTGGGATTAGTTACGCTGAAGTAAAAGACATGTTTAAAAACAATGCAATTTGCATTCCACCTCACAAGCAGCAGAGGGCACTAAAAAATTCCAAACACCTTCTTTTAGTGCCGTTTTTCTGCAAAAATGCTGCGTAAAGAGTCTTTTCTCCCCTCCAGTTAAACTGTCTCCTCAGATAGATATTTCTCTTACGCCTGTATCTCTCTTTGCCTGTCCTATCTTGCCTTAAATGCAGCTGTGTTTATTTCAATCTTTCTCACTACAGCTTCCTCCTCTGTCCATTTCTCCTGGATAAATCCTGTGAGACGCTTAAATGAAATATTAAAGGATGCAGGTCAGTTAGTGAGAGAAATGGACAGAGGGATAGAGGTGGGAATGGAGAGATAAATGTGGAGCTGTAGAGGGATGGGAAGAGGAGAGAAAATGTGTAAAGGAAGTGAGAAGAAAGAAACAAGAGGAATGGTATTGGGTGTTAAAATGGCTTGTGTTGCATCTGACCTCTCTCACACAGCTCCACCTGCTCGGGCAGAAAAGCAGATTTGAGTGGTCAGGAAGGTAAAGACTAAAATTTCTTGCTTATTCTTGTAATTTGTATTATAATTCTAGCCATACACTTCCCTTTGTAGGATAAGTTATGGGCATAAATGATGTAAATACAAACCTTATAGCATAAATTCAAATTAGTTATACCACTTAAAGCTCTTCTTCCCACTAACACAGACCATCAAACAGGCCACACCCCCTCCATTAGGACTAACCCATACAGAGGCCATGTGTCTTTCATTAAGACTAACCCATACAGAGGCCACACCTCCTTCAATGTGACTATCAGACAAACAGGCCACACCTCCTCCATTAGGACTAAATAATGCAGAGGCCACGCCTCCGTCACTATGACTATCAGCCTCCTTAGAATAACTGTATAATAATTAGCCATCTGAAGCCTTTAGCCAACTAAACACCAAATTTTTTTTTACTTCATGACCATGTTTTCTTCATGCTTACATGCATGGTAATGATAAACTTGGCTTCACCATCCAATGAAAACACTGGTGCCTGTGTTATACTAAACCAGTGTATGTGTGTGTGTGTGTGTGTCATGAGAACAAAGTCATGGCCATCTCCCTGTCTGGTATCTGTGGCAACAGCCTCATCCCCGAGACAGATAGCACAGGGAACAGACATTCTAGATTATCCAAAGCTAAAAATACAGCAACAGCCCCAACAAAACCAAACGAGTCAACGCTAGATATTCTGGGTAGATTTGCTCCTGGCTGACCTGTGCACAGCTTCTGACTTTAAAACTACTTTAGTACAAGTTAAGAAAATCAAGCCATAACGTAACTCCCTCTCGTGGGAAAGTGACCTGCATCAGCAACAGAAATCTGACTGTTAAATATGATGCTCCTTAAAGTCACAGAGCTTCATTCTGTTGTAGGAGATTTGTTGGATGAGAATGTTGCTGGATGAACATGCTCTATATGTACCACATTTATTAACCGTGCGCTAACTATACACAAATACATCTTTACTGCAAGCTCATTTATTTAAATGTTACTGCATATGCTGGCTGTAGGGAGTTGGTCAGCTATCACATGACCATAACATTTGTTATGATAACCTATGCGAACAGACAGAGGCCACACCTCCATAAACACCACAACTTCTTCACTAAGACTAACAAAGAGGCCACGCCTACTATATTGAGAATGGTAAAGAGGCCATGCCCCTTAATTAAGACAAAGAGACCACACTTACTATTTTGATAATAATAAGAGATCACACCCCTTAATTAAGATTAACAAAGAGGCTAGGCTCACCATGTTGAGAATAATAAAGAGGCCACACCCCCTTAATTAAGATTAACAAAGAGGCCACACCTACTATATCGGAATAAGAATGAGGCCACACCCCTTTATTAAGACTAATTTGTAGAGGGTAACTCAGTATATTTTTTTACTGTATGTAAGGTATGAATGGCTGACATAACAGATTTGCCCTAAAAATTTGAAACAGTTTTTGATCTCGGTTGTTTTCATCTGAACAGAATGTTAAAGTTAATAACATCACACTGCTGCATTACACAGACATCAGAGCAGTTCACTCCCAAACACATCCTCTTACGCTCTTCTTCATCTGTACTGAACAAACATGAAAGAGCATAACTGATGTGTGTGTGTGTGTGTCTAGGACTCATTTCGACAGGAGAAGGACTAAACACTCACCGCCCAACCCAACACATGCGCTGAGAGAAAGGCAGTGAGGGAGGGAGAGAAGAAAGAAAGAGGAGAAGAGGAGGAGAAGAGGAACACAGAGACCCCGAAACGAACAGAGAAGTGCGCAGTGTCTATTTATAAACCTGTAGTCAGGAATATCTTCACTGTGGGGGAGCAAGAGAGGAACAACACACACACACACACACACACACACTGCAGCCACGGACTCATCTATCTATCTATCTATCTATCTATCTATCTATCTATCTATCTATCTATCTATCTATCTATCTATCTGTCTGTCTGTCTGTCTGTCTGTCTGTCTGTCTGTCTGTCTGTCTGTCTGTGTCTATTTGACTGTCTGTTAATTTCTTTCTTTCTTTCTTTCTTTCTTTCTTTCTTTCTTTCTTTCTTTCTCTCTGTCTGTCTGTTAGTCTGTTTCTGTCTGTCTGTTAGTCTGTTTCTGTCTGTATGTTAGTCTGTCTGTCTGCCATCTCTGCCTGTCTGTGTGTTTGCTTGTGTATTTTAGTCTGTGTGCCTGTATGTTTAGTCTGTTTGTCTGCCTGTCTGTCAGTCTGTTTCTGTCTGTCTGTCTGTCTGTCTACCTTCCCTGCCTGTCTGTATGTTTTCTTGTGTTTTTTACTCTGTGTGTCTGTATGTTTAGTCCGTCTGTCTGTCTGTCTACCTTCCCTGCCTGTCTGTGTGTTTGCTTGTGTTTTTTACTCTGTGTGTGTGTATGTTTAGTCCGTCTGTCTGTCTGTCTACCTTCCCTGCCTGTCTGTGTGTTTGCTTGTGTTTTTTACTCTGTGTGTCTGTATGTTTAGTCCGTCTGTCTGTCTGTCTACCTTCTCTGCCTGTCTGTGTGTTTGCTTGTGTTTTTTAGTCTGTATGCCTGTATGTTTAGTCTGTTTGTTTGTCTGCCTTCTCTGCCTGTCTGTCTGTCTGCCTGTCGGTCTGCCTATCTCTGTTAGTCTGTCTGTCTGCCTTCTCTGCCTGTCTGTCTGACCCTCTGCTTGTCTGTCCACCTGCATCTGTCTGTCTGTCTGCCTGTCTCTGTCTGTCTGTTTAACCATGTTAGTCTTTCTTTCTTTCCTAGAAAAGAAAAATCTTACTAGAAACCTTTACTGTAGATAAAACCAAAAGTGTCAATTATTGGCACCCTGTACTTAGTACTTTGTGCATCCTCTGTGTGTCAACACAACAGCACTGATATTAGAAAACACAGAGCGAGGAATCTGAGACATCTCAACAAAGCACTGCTCCAGACCAGGGGATTTAGATTCATAACAACATATTCAGCTATTTCCAAAAAAAATCCAGT